>NC_066568.1:4080217-4082717 GCF_024679095.1 Eriocheir sinensis
GTTTTCTCTCGTTTTCTTTTTTTGTCCAATTTTCTTATTCAATCTTTTCTTTCTTCTTTTTTTCGTTTTCTCGTACTATTTTTTCTTTTCATTCTTTTTTATTTTCCTTTCCTTCTTTTCTCTCTTGCATAGTCTCTTTAAACCCTTGTGGATGAATCTATTAATTATATTAGAAAAAGGTAAGTGATGTAGTTAATTGTAAATAAGGAAGCGATTTTTAAGTGAAGATTAGATAAAGTTTTGTATGAAGAAGAAAAAAAAAAGTTAATTGCTTCTTGTCCAGTTTCGTTTAATCTTCGTGTATTCATTTGAAGTCATTGATATTTAAGAGGAGTAAACATTTATATAGGTAATGCGAATATGATTAAGGGGTTTTGAAGGAGGAGGAGGAGGAGGAGGAGGAGGAGGAGGAGGAGGAGGGGAGAAGGGGTAACTGGCCTATTGTGTAGTGTTTTTAAATCCTGTATCTTTTTCTGTTGATTTTGTGAAGGATGGAAGATTAGCAAGATAGAAGAGGAGGAGGAGGAGGATTAAGGTTAAGAGAAGAATGAATGAATGAATGAAAAGAAGAGGAGGGTGAGGAAGAATAGGAGGAGGAGGAGGAGGATAAAAAAAGGTTGGAAAGAAAATGTTAAGAAAGAAAGGGAGAGAAAAGGAGAAGGAGGAGGAGGAGGAAAATTTAGAGGGTTGAGAGAAGAATAAGAACAAAGGAGGAGGAGGAGGAGGAAATATATTATGAAAGCAGTTAGGAGAAAAATGAAAAGAACAAAGAGGATGAAGATGAGGAGGAAGATGATTATAAAGATTAGAAGAAGAACGAAAAAGAAGAGGATAAGAAGGAGGAGGAGGAGGAGGAGGAAGAGGAAGATGATTATAAAGATTAGAAGAAGAACGAAAAAGAAGAGGATAAGAAGGAGGAGGAGGAGGAGGAGGAGGAGGAGGAGGAGGAGGAGGAGGAGGAGGAGAAGGAGGAAAATGAAGAAAGACCAATAGGAAAAAAAAAAGAAAAAAAAAGAAACAAAGAACCAAATAAAGGAAGAAGAGGAAGAAAAGGAGGAGGAGGAGGAGGAAGAAAGAAAAGAGAATTTATGAGCAAAACAAACAAACAAACAAACAATACAAACAAATACCCAAAAACTCGCTCTCGTAAACAAGAAAACATGAAAAAAAAAACATTGACCGAAGTTAATTCAAAAGTTTATATAATATTTCTTCTTTCTTTCTCTTCTTCCCTTTCTTCTTCTCCTTCTTCTTCTCTCCTTTCTTCCTTTCCCTTCTTTTTCCAAGTTTAATATCTCCTCTCCCTTCTCTTCTCTTCTACTCTCTCTCTCTCTCTCTCTCTCTCTCTCTCTCTCTCTCTCTCTCTCTCTCTCTCTCTCTCCTTCGTTCCTTTCCTTCTCTTTTCATCCATTCCTCTTTCCTTCTTCCTTTTCACTCTTTTCATTCCTTCCATTTCTCTTCTTTTTTCCTTTCAACACATTTCTTTCTCTTCCCTTTTTATACTCCTTGTCTGTCTGTCTGTCTGTCTGTCTGTCTATCTATCTATCTATCTATCTATCTATCTATCTGTGTTTGCTGTCTGTCTGTCTGTCTGTCTGTCTGTCTGTATATCTATCTATCTATCTGTCTGTCTGTCTGTCTGTCTGTCTGTCTGTCTGTCTCCTATCTATCTGTCTGTCTGTCTGTCTCTCTCTCTCTCTCTCTCTCTTCCCTATATAGCAGTGCGTGGGAAGGGGAACACTAGTAAAGTTAATCAGGGACCATTTAGCTCGTCTCTGGCTACGGCGCGGTGGACGAGTCAACAGGTGGGCAAAGAGAGTTATTAGTACACCTTTCCGGCAGGTGCTTGGCTTAATTACAGGTACATTTGAGGTGTTTACTGCTCTCCTTTGTTTCTTTGTTTGTTTTCTTGGTCTGTTGTTGTTTACTGTTTGTTTATAAAGTTAGATAAGGTATATTATTTTTTTTTTTTTGGTCTGGTCTTGTTTGATGTTTGTTACTTAAGTTAGAGGAGGAATATTAAGGTAAATCAACAGGATAATTCATCTTTTCATTCCTTTCATCTCTCTCTCTCTCTCTCTCTCTCTCTCTCTCTCTCTCTCTCTCTCTCTTCCTTTTCTTCCTTCCCTTCCTTCCCTCTCTTCATCCAATCCAGTTCACTCTCTTTCCTTTTTCCTTCTCTCTCTCTCTCTCTCTCTCTCTCTCTCTCTCTCTCTCTCTCTCTCTTCCTTTTCTTCCTTCCATTCCTTCCCTCTCTTCATCCATTCCAGTTCTCTCTCTTTCTTTCTTTCTTTTCCTTCCTTTTCTTTCTTTCCTTTTTTACATATTTTCTTTCTGTGGCATCTCTTATATTATTAATTGAATGTTATACCGAGATCTTTTTCTTTGTCCTCTATCCCTTCAACGCAATCAGCAGGTATTCACAGGTAAGATTAAGGACTATAACCGCACCTTCGCGTTCACTTCGTCTTAATTAGCGGCGTTCCAAGGCCACTCATAC
>NC_066568.1:4090217-4105217 GCF_024679095.1 Eriocheir sinensis
TAGAAGGAAATGTTTTGGAAATGTGTTGAGGTAAGGAAATGGAATAGTGTGTGCTGAGTGGGAGAAGAGAAAGCGGACGTGGTTAGGTTAATTAAAGGGTAGACTGAAGAATTGTAGGTGGAGAAAACGGGAAGAGTTAGAGGGTTACTACAGGAGATTTACATAGGCTTACATAGATTGGTAAGTAGATTGATTGGAAAATAGAAATAGACTGAGATTGTTATGAGGGGGAGAGAGAGATTTACATAGATTTACATAGATTGGTAGATAGATACAGATAAATACAGATTAATACGAGGGGAGAGAGATTTACATAGATTTACATAGATTGGTAGGTAGATTGATAGACAGATAGAAATAGACTGAGACTGATACGAAAATAGAAACTGAAAGATTGATAGAAAGATACGAAGATATTTAGTGATAAAGTGATAGATAGATATAGCTCGTGATACATAGATAGATTGATATAAAAACAGAAACACATTGATTGATTGATATTAAGATACGAACATACTGATAGCAAAATATAGTGATAAAGAGATCTAGATAAATACTGATATAGTGATAGACAGTGTGTGTGTGTGTGTGTGTGTGTGTGTGTGTGTGTGTGTGTGTGTGTGTGTGTGTGTGTGTGTGTGTAATATTTGCTTGAGGTAAGGGGAAGGAAGGGTGAGGAAGAGGAAGGGTGTGGTGGGTACAGGAAGAGGAGGAGGAGGAGGAGGAGAAGAGGGTGAATAGTAAGAAGTAAAAATCATCATCATCATCATTCTCTCTCTCTCTCTCTCTCTCTCTCTCCTGGAATACACTGCCATGAGAGAGAGAGAGAGAGAGAGAGAGAGAGAGAGAGAGAGAGAGAGAGAGAGAGAGAGAGAGAGAGAGAAGAGGGAAGAGAAAGAAGGAGAAAAATAACGAGAAGGAAAATGAGAGATAAGAGAAAGAGAAACAGGAAACAGAGAATAAGAATAAAAATAAAAGACGAAAAGGAAAAAGGAAAATGGGGAATAAGGAAAAAGGGAAAGAAAACGGGAAAAAGTAGAATATCAAGAGGAAAGACCAAGGAAAAAGAGAAATGGGAGAGAAAAAAAGAGGAAAACGAAACAAGAGGAAACAAAGGACAAAAAGAAGAGAAAGAGGAGAGAACGAGTAACAGGGAAGAGGAGGAAGAACACTGTGGAGAAGGAAGAGGAAGAACAACAGGAGGAGGAGGAGGAGGAGGAGGAAAGACTAACAGGAGAAGGAGTGTTTGACCTCACTGTTGATTCTTACCTCCTCCTCCTCCTCCTCCTTCTCCTCTTCCTCCTCCTCCTCCTCTTCCTCCTCCGTGACTCAGCTGTCAACCAAAAAGAATTCCACGTGCTTTAAAGGGACGAGAGAGAGAGAGAGAGAGAGAGAGAGAGAGAGAGAGAGAGAGAGAGAGAGAGAGAGAGAGAGAGAGAGAGAGAGAGAGAGAGAGAGAGATAACACACACACACACACACACACACACCTCTACCTCACAGTACGAACACCAAATCCACCTTTCAGCACTATTCAATCCTTTTGTTTATCCTTTAGAAGCATTCAGTCCTGTTATAGAGAGTTGAATCCCACAAAGCTAGCCTGATCCTCTTTACCGTACCATAATAGCCTTCGAATCGCCCTAATAATAACGTAATCCCTAATTTGCGCTTCGTATCCAACACCGGGAATGCGAAGGTATATAATTGTTACTACATCTATGCTAAGTAATTCGCCCTATTTCTCGTTTCAAATAACACTGTCCCTATTTCACCTTCATCTCTCTGTATCCATTTTAATCCTTCTCATTACACTGTTTCATACGGCTAGTGGTGAGTGATATAGATAGTGTGATGAATAGATGGTGATGTAGATTAATAGTGAGGGTAAATTAGATATACCTGCAACAATAAACTATCAATCAATCAGATAGCTAGGCAGTGATAATGGTATTTCTGTTGTTTTGGTAACTCGTTATCTCCCTTTCCTTTTTTCCTATCTACCTTCCAGTAGGTAGTATTGATAGTGAGCAAATTATTCGGCAAATGATAATGGTATTTTTTACAGCAAAGGGGAGACAAGGAAGAAACGAAGTCTGTATTTTCAAGTATATATAACACTCTTAAGACAGTTCCCCCTTTTCCTCCCTTTTTCCCTATACAGGCGCGAATGTGGTAGATTGATAGTAGTGAGTAAATTAGATAGCTGGGCACAATGATAATGGTATTTTTTTACAGCAAAGGGGTAACTCAAGGAAAAAAGGAATGTATTTTTAGTATATAGGCAGAATGATAATAGTATTTTTTTTACAGCAAAGGAGCACTCGTCCAAATGCGCCTGCAGTAGGTGTCTTGGGGCGCCGCGGATGGTTTTCATAATTTCGGTCTTCGCGTCGAGCCACAGTCTTTCTTTACCTTGAGTATGAGCTCCCGTACCTGGATCCACATAGTTTACTGCTAATTCCGTAATTGCACAGCTGTGTTTTTAGTATATAGGCAGAATAACATGGTATTTTTTACTGCACAGTTTACTCACATTATCATTTGCAGCATCCAGAAGGTTGTGACGTAATGGTATTTTTTACAGCAAAGCTGTGTGTGAAACAAGAAAACGAAGTCTGTATTCGTTGCTATTTGGCAATGGTAATGATATTTTTACAGCACAGACGCGTACCAGGTAAGAAAAATAAGAAGGTATTGATAACATACCAAATGATAATGGTATTTTTTACAGCACAGGGGTGACTCAAGAAAAAAAAAAAAGGTCTGTGTTTTTAAGTAGGCCTATATATAACACTCTAAAACAGTTCCCCCCTTTTCCTTCCGTTTTCCTATACAGGCGCGAAGGTGGGTGCCATGTGCCGAAACCACGAGCAGTGCCACATCGCCACGCGCGGCTCGTTCTGTGCCTATACGGTGCCACGGGTGCTAGGTCGCTGTGCCTGCCCGCCGGAGCTGCCCAGGACCGGCGGAACGTGCGGCCCCCTCCGATACCGTAGGGCTTGTACTTTTTTTTTATAGTGAAGGAAGCAGATCAAGGGGAAAAATAATAAATAAATAAATAAATAAATAGATAAATAAGATAATAGATAAATAAAATAGATAGAAAAATAAATCAGTGCCGTGCGGACCCCTCAGATACCGTAAGGCTTGTATTTTTTTTATAGTGAAGGAAGCAGTTCAAGGGGGAAAAAATATATGATAAATAAATAGATAAATAAAATAAATAGGAAAATAACATAAAATAAGTGAAAAAAATAGAAGAAAGAAAAAATAAAGTAAAATAAATAAGTAAATAAATAAATAATGAGAAAAAAAGCCCGCTAATCACTGCCATAATTTGTTGGCGATGATATTTTCTCTAATTTTGTGTTGTTATGTTAAGTACAATTTTTTTTTCATGAATTAGTTAAGCAAGTTTCCTCTTTTTTTATATATTTACATTTTTTTTGGTCTGAATGAGTGTCTAAGTCTCCCCTTTCTCTGTCTCTTTCTATATGTCTCTGTATCTTACTTTAAATAACTCCTAATTACACCCAATTTTGCCTTTCTGTCTGTAACACCCTTAATTGATCACCCTCCCTCTGTATCTCACCTGTAATACCTCTTAATTAACACCCTTCACCTTTGTAACACCCTTAATTAATCACTCTCTATCTGTATCTCACCTGTAATACCTCTTAATTAACACCCTTCACATTTGTAACATCCTTAATTAATCACTCTCCCTGTATCTCACCTGTAATACCTCTTAATTAACACCCTATTTCACCTTTGTAACATCCTTAATTAATCACTCTCTATCTGTATCTCACCTGTAATACCTGCTAATTAACACCCTATTTCACCTTTGTAACATCCTTAATTAATCACTCTCTCTCTGTATCTCACCTGTAATACCTCTTAATTAACACCCTTCACCTTTGTAACACCCTTAATTAATCACTCTCTCTCTGTATCTCACCTGTAATACCTCTTAATTAACACCCTATTTCACCTTTGTAACACCTTTAATTAATCACTCTCTATCTGTATCTCACCTGTAATATCTCTTAATTAACACCCATTTCACCTTTGTAACATCCTTAATTAATCACTCTCTATCTGTATCTCACCTGTAAAACCTGCTAATTACATCCTATTTTGCCTTTCTCTGTAACACCCTTCACTAATCACCCTCAACAGTATTTCACCTTTTTCTCATCCTAATACTTACTTAATAATGGGACTTTCTATACAACAAAGTGAGGTTATTCTTTGTTGATTTATACCAAAAGGTGCTGGCTATCATGTGTTTGAGGATACCCTAAACCTAACCTAACCTAACTTAACCTAACCTAAACTTAACCTAACCTAACCTAAACTTAACCTAACCTAACCTAACCTAACCTAACCTAAACTTAACCTAACCTAAACTTAACCTAACCTAAACTTAACCTAACCTAACCTAAACTTAACCTAACCTAAACTTAACCTAACCTAACCTAACCTAACCTAACCTAACCTAACCTAACCTAACCTAAACTTAACCTAACCTAACCTAACCTAACCTAAACTTAACCTAACCTAACCTAACCTAGCCAAACCTGACCTAACCTAACCTAACCTAACCTAACCAAACCTGCCCTCCATAACTCTCATCAACACCTTTTTTCATCTTCCATTCTTACTCTGTACCTCACCCTTCATAACTCAGCACCCTTTTTTACCTTGCATTCTTAATCTATCACCCTAAAATCACCCTTCCTTAACACCCTTCTCCCCCCTGCAGCCCTTGGATCACCCTGCGGCACCTCGGCCCAGTGCTCCAAACACATCCCAGGCTCCATCTGTGTCATCCAGGACCCTGAACAGCAGACCCAGAACAGCGCCTTCACCCACCGCCGCGCCCCCTCCCCGCCACCCCCGCCCCCCTCAGCCCCCCGCAGCATCACAGGCATTCCCGGCATCCCCCAGCGTCCCTTTGGAGTACCCCTGGCGGTGTGTGCATGCCCCCCCGGACACCTGGAGGCTGAGAACAGGACCAGGTGCATCCCGGTCTTGAAAGGTGAGGTTTAACTGTTGAGGTTCCGTACCTATTCAGATTCATAACTTGCCCAAATTTATAACTACTGATGGTGTTGTCGATATCTATGCCAGCGGATAGACTCAAATCCTTAACCCGTCTGCTGCGATTGGCACGGATTTGGCCTTCACTGGTAGCCTGGTAACATACACTCCCAGGTCTTTCTCTGCCTCTGTGGTGGATAGTGGAGTGTTTCCCATGTGGTATTGGTGTGCTGGATATCCCTTCACTGGTAGCCTGGTAACATACACTCCCAGGTCTGTCTCTGCCTCTGTGGTGGATAGTGGAGTGTTTCCCATGTGGTATTGGTATGCTGGATATCCCTTCACTGGTAGCCCGGTAACATACACTCCCAGGTCTTTCTCTGCCTTTGTGGTGGATAGTGGAGTGTTTCCCATGTGGTATTGGTGTGCCTGATATCCCTTCACTGGTAGCCTGGTAACATACACTCCCAGGTCTTTCTCTGCCTCTGTGGTGGATAGTGGAGTGTTTCCCATGTGGTATTGGTGTGCTGGATATCCCTTCACTGGTAGCCTGGTAACATACACTCCCAGGTCTTTCTCTGCCTCTGTGGTGGATAGTGGAGTGTTTCCCATGTGGTATTGGTGTGCTGGATATCCCCTCACGAGGTGCATGGCTTTACATTTTTCTTCATTGAATTGTAGCAGCCACTTTTTGTTCCATTCCTGTAGCTTGGTGATGTCTTCTGGTAGGAAACCCGCAGTCAAGGGGTTAAAAGTGATAGAAACACACTTAGTAATTACAGGCCCATTAGTCTTCCGGGCATAATTACGGAGACAATATTGCAAGTTACCGAGGAAAACATTCACTCATTAAGGATTTGGCTCAATGAATGTGTATGAATCCAAACAGTTAATGGTTGATGGAGGTTCATGCAGAAATTATGGCACAGAATACATTATACGCAATATCCTGAACACATCCCACACACATCCTACCACCCTACAGAACACACTTGAATATCCTACACATATCCTACATCACCCTACAGAACACACTATAAGTAACATCCTATTCAGATCCTTGTGCCCTACCATCCTACCAACAAAACATACTTCCTTCCCCCCCAGACGCCGGCGTGACCCCCGTGTCCTTGGGTCAGCGCTGCGAGTCCTCCACCCAGTGCCGCGCCAGTGACCCCTTCACCCAGTGCCTGGCGGGTGTGTGCCACTGCCTGCACGACACACCCACCTGCTCCGCCAAGAAAAACGGATGCCACCCCAAGACTTTCCAGGTGTGTGTGTGTGTGTGTGTGTGTTTACCGTTTCTTAATCTGTTTTTTTATTGTTATTTTTTTGTGTTAGTGTAAATCTCTCGTGTGTGTGTGTGTGTGTGTGTGTGTGTGTGTGTGTGTGTGTGTGTGTGTGTTGACCCATTTCTTAGTCTGTTTTTTTTATTGTTATTGAGTGTAAATATCTCTCTCTCTCTCTCTCTCTCTCTCTCTCTCTCTCTCTCTCTCGAATTATCTCCACGTTCCCTCTGATATTTACCTCCACTGTGTATTTTCTTCTCTCCCTTCTCTCCTTTCCTCCCTCTCTCTTCCTCCCTAGTGATTTTTTCCTCCCCTTTCTCTCCCTCTCTTCCCCTCTTCTTGATGGACCCTCTTCCCCTCTTTTAATAACTTCCCTCCTCCTCCTCCTCCTCCTCCTTCCTCTTCTTCTCTTTCATCCTCTCTCCTTTCTCCCTCTCTTGACCTAATCCATTTTCTCTCTAATTATCTTCTTCCTCTTTTATCTTTTTTTTATCTTTCTTTTTTTCTTTATTCTAATTATTATCTTTATTTTCATTCTTGTATTTATTGTTTTCATTCCTTCTTTCCTTCCTTTCTTCCTTCCTTCTTCCTTCTTCCTCCTCTTCTTGTTCATTAATACTTCCTCCTCCTCCTCCTCCTCCTCCTCTTCCTCTATTAATACTTCTTCCTTCTCCTCTTCCTCTTCTTCTCATTTATCAATACTTCTTCCTCCTCTTCCTCCTCCTCCTCTATTTCTCCATCTATCAATATTTCTTCTTATTCCTCCTCCTCATCTTCTTATTCACTAATACTTCTTCCTCCTCCTCCTCCTTCCTTCTTTCTTTCTTTCTCTTCATCAAATATTAACCTGTTTATACTTCCTTCATTTCTTCCTCCTTCCCTACCTTCCTTCTTTCCTTCTTGCCTACCTAACTACCTTTCTGTCCCTTCCCTTCCTTTTCCTTCCCTTCCCTTTCCTTTCCTTTCCCTTCCCTTCCTTTCCTTTCTCTTCTCTTCCCTTCTCTTCCCTACACTACCCGACCCTTCCCTTCCCTTCCTTTCCTTTCTCTTCCCTTCCCTACACTTCCTTACCCTTCCCTTCCCTTCCCTTCCCTTCCTTTCCTTTCTCTTCCCTTCCCTACACTACCTTACCCTTCCCTTCCCTTCCCTTCCTTCCTACCTCCCTTTTCATCACCATTTCTCTCCCCTCACCACCACCACCCCTCCCCCACCACCACCCCTAACCCCCCCTCCCCTCCACCCCCAGTGCCACTCCTCCGGCCGTTGCATCAGCTGGCATTTCCTCTGCGACGGCGAGCGGCACTGTGAGGACGGGTCAGACGAGGACACCTGCCGGCCCCACAGGTGTCCCTCGTTAGCCCACACCTGCAGGGACGGCACATGTGTATCCCGGGGGCAGGTGTGTGATGGGAAGGTGGACTGTCCCGATGGCTCCGATGAGGACAGGTGCGAGGGAGGTGAGTGTGGGGTGATGGGGAGGATAGGGTGGGATAGGGAAGGGGTTTAGAAGGGAAATAAAGAAGGGGTGGGAGGGAAGGGGAGGGAAGGGGGGGTAAGGTGTGTGTGACAGAGGGGAGGAAAGGGGAAGGGAAGGACAGGAATGGGTAGGGAATGGGTGTGTGGGAGGTGGGGGAGGAAGGGAAGAAAGGGAAGGGAAGGGGAGGACTGGGTAGGAATGGGTGTGTGAGGCAAACACAGGGAGAGGTGGGTTGGGGAGGGAAGGAAGGGGGAAGGATGGGAAGGGTGAGGAAGAGGAGGAAAGGGATGGGGAAAGGAAGGGGTTGAACAGAGGAAAGGGGAAGAAAGAGGGATGGGGAAAATAAGAGGAAGGGGTTTAGAGGGGAGGGAAGGGGAGTTATGGGGTGATGGGAGAGGAAGGGAAGGGATGGGGTGGTGGAGGAAAGGGAAGGGAAGGGAAGGAAAGGGAAGGAAGGAAGGGAAGGAAAGGAAGGAAGGGAGGGAAGGGGAAGGGAAGGAAGGAAGGGAAGGAGGAAGGAAGGGAAGGAAAGGAAGGAAGGGAAGGGAAGGGAAGGTAGAGGAAGGGAAGGAGAAAATGAAAAGGAAGGGAAGGAAATGAAAAGGAAGGGAAGGAAATGAAAAGGAAGGGAAGAAAATGAAAAGGAAGGGAAGGAAATTAAAAGGAAGGGAAGGGGAAGGGGAGGGAAGGTACAATATGGCTCTTAATCCTCCTTTGTGGTGTTAATCCTTCAAACACATAACCTATAATCCTCGTACTGGAAGATTATTGTTATCATTGTTATTATTATTACAGTCCTTACGAAACTACAAAATTGCAACCTTTCCTTTCTCTTCCCTTTCATTTCCTCTACTCACTTTTTTCCCTTCCCTTAGTTTTCCCTTCCTGTTACTTTCCTTTCACTTTCTACACCTTTCTAATCTTTACTTTCCCTGTCCAATCCTTACTTTCCCTTCCTGTTACTTTCCTTTCACTTTCTACACCTTTCTAATCTTTACCATACCTGTCCAATCCTTACTTTTCCCTCCTGTTACTTTCCTTTCACTTTCTATATCTGTCCAATCCTTACTTTTCCTTCCTGTTACTCTCCTTTCACTTTCTATATCTGTCCAATCCTTACTTTCCTTTCACTTTCTATATCTGTCCAATCCTTACTTTTCCTTCCTGTTACTCTCCTTTCACTTTCTATATCTGTCCAATCCTTACTTTTCCTTCCTGTTACTCTCCTTTCACTTTCTATATCTGTCCAATCCTTACTTTTCCTTCCTGCTTTCACTTTCTATATCTGTCCAATCCTTACTTTCCTTCCTGTTACTCTCCTTTCACTTTCTATATCTGTCCAATCTTACTTTTCCTTCCTGTTACACTTTTCCTTCCTGTTACTCTCCTTTCACTTTCTATATCTGTCCAATCTTACTTTTCATTCCTGTTACTTTCCTTTCACTTTATATATCTTTCCAATACTTACTTTTCCTTCATTTTTCTATACTTTAAATTTATATATCTGTCCAATCCTTACTTTTCCTTCCTGTTACTCTCCTTTCACTTTCTATATCTGTCCAATCCTTACTTTTCCTTCCTGTTACTCTCCTTTCACTTTCTATATCTGTCCAATCCTTACTTTTCCTTCCTGTTACTCTCCTTTCACTTTCTATATCTGTCCAATCCTTACTTTTCCTTTCTATATCTGTCCAATCCTTACTTTTCCTTCCTGTTACTTTCCTTTCACTTTCTATATCTGTCCAATCCTTACTTTTCCCTCCTGTTATTTTCCTTTCACTTTCTATATCTGTCCAATCCTTACTTTTCCTTCCTGTTACTCTCCTTTCACTTTCTATATCTGTCCAATCCTTACTTTTCCCTCCTGTTATTTTCCTTTCACTTTCTATATCTGTCCAATCCTTACTTTTCCTTCCTGTTACTCTCCTTTCACTTTCTATATCTGTCCAATCCTTACTTTTCCCTCCTGTTACTTTCCTTTCACTTTCTATATCTGTCCAATCCTTACTTTTCCCTCCTGTTATTTTCCTTTCACTTTCTATATCTGTCCAATCCTTACTTTTCATTCCTGTTATTTTCCTTTCACTTTCTACACCTTTCTGAACTTCATTATACCTGTCCAATTATCAACTTTTTTCTTCCATCCTTCTACCTGTCAATCTACCTGTCTACCTTAACCTTTGACCTCAGAGAATACGACACAGTGCCCAGTGCCAAAACCTCTTAATCAATGTCTATCTCAATCACTCCTTGACCTCAGAGTGCCAACCCAAAACCTGTCAACTAACTAATCTGTCCGCTACCCTCAACTCTCTCTCCCTCCCCCCTCAGACTGCCCCGTGTCCACCTTCCGCTGTGGTGACGGGCGGTGTCTTCCGGGGTTCGTGTTCTGCAATGCCACGCCAAGTTGCAGTGACGGCAGTGATGAGGATGAGAAGGCGTGTGTCCAGGGCTCCATCACTGCTCCGTACTGCCCCTTCAGGTGTGTGTGTGTGTGTGTGTGTGTGTGTGTGTGTGTGTGTGTGTGTGTGTGTGTGTGTGTGTGCTTTTTGCTTTCTTTCTTCCTTACTATTCCCCTTTCTCTTCCTTTCTTACTATCCTTCCTTCTCTCAACTCCTTTCTTCCTTTCTTTCATTCCCTTTTCACTTCCTTTTCTCCATTCCTGCCTTTCTTTCTCTTCCTTCCTCTTTCTTCCTTCTTTGTTTCCTCTCCTTCCTCTCCTTTAACTTTTATCATCTGTCCCCTCTACACCTACACCCCACACCTGTCACTAATCATCCTCTCTCTCTCTCTCTCGCCCCCACAGGTGTAGAAACGGAAGGTGTAGATCGACCGCTATCCTCTGCTCGGGCAAGGATGGATGCGGCGACAATTCCGACGAGGCGCAGTGTAATGTGTGCGGTAAGTGTGTGTGTGTGTGTGTGTGTGTGTGTGTGTGTGTGTGTGTGTGTGTGTGTGTGTTTTAAGCTCAGACGGTAATTCTTGTTGAGTTCTTTTAATCCTTTAAGCTAACATGATTAAAAAATGAGATGGAAGAAAGAACAGGAGGAAGGAAGACAGGAAGGAAGGAAGGAAGAAAGGAAGGAAGGAAAGAAGGGAAGGAAATGAAAGGAAGAAAGGAAAGAAGGAAGGAAGGAAGGAAGGAAGAGAAAATGGAAAACCAGTTGATATTGAGGAAAAGAAGAAAAGGAGAGACAGAAAAGAATGGAAGAAAGGAGGAGAGGAAGGAAGAATGGACATGATGGAAACTGAAGAAGAGGAGGAAGGACAGGAAGCAAAGAAGGAAGGAAGGAAGGAAGGAAGGAAAGGAGAAACGGAAGAAAAGGAAGTGAAAAGAGAATGAAAGAAAGGAAGAAAGAATGGAAGGAAGGAGTTGAGAGAAGGAAGGATAGCAAGAAAGGAAGAAAAAGGGATGAAGTAAGGAAGAAAGAAAAAAAAGGCAGAAAAAGAGTAAAGAGTAAATGGCAATAGAATGAAAATAAAGGAAAAGATAAAAAACAAACCATAGAAAGGAGAAGAGAAAGAAAAGAAAGCAGGAAGAAGAAGGAAGAAAGGAAGAAAGGGAAGGAAGGGTAGGAGAGAGAAGAGAAGGAGGGAAAAGAAAGAGAGGAAAGGTATAAACAACAAGTGGGAGGGAGGGAGGGGAGAAAGAGAGGAGAAAGGAAGGGAAGAGAAGAAGGGGAGGAAGGAAGAAAGGGAGGAAGGGAAGGAGAGAGAAAAGAAGAAGGGAAGGAGGAAACATATAATCAACAGGTGGGAGGAAGAGAGGGGAGAAAGGAGGAAGAGGAAGGGGAGGAAGGGGAAGAAGGGGAGGAAGGGAAGGCAAGAATTTATAAACACTTGAACCTAATGATTAAAAAGCTATCTTAAGTCTCTCTCTCTCTCTCTCTCTCTCTCTCTCTCTCTCTCTCTACTTAATTTTTTGGGGTTATTTATTTCATCCTTTTTTTTCTTCTTCCTCCCTACATATTATTTTCCTTGTGTTGTTTTCCTTTTTTTCTTTAACTTATTTTCTTTATCTTTTCTTTTTTTCTCACTTTTATGATCCATGACAATTTTTCTCCTTCCTATTTTCCTCCTCATCAATTTATTTTTCCTCTTTTTTTTTTTTTCATATTTTTGGTGTGTGTGTGTGTGTGTGTGTGTGTGTGTGAATCTCTCTCTCTCTCTCTCTCTCTCTCTCTCTCTCTCTCTCACTCGATTGCTTGGTCTCGCTCCTTTATCCTCTCTCTCTCTCTCAATCCTTTATCCTCTCCTTGATCTCCTTCACATAGTATCGGATTCCCTTTACCCAACACACAGGAGGATTAGGCTTACACAATGCGCTCAGAACAACATACCCTAATCCCCATGCTTCTCCTCTTTACAGGTTGTGCTCCGTCCCCTTCCTGAGGCCACGGAGGAAAAGGAGGAGGAGGAGGAGGAGGAGGAGGAGGAGAGCTGACATCCACTTCCATATTCCTGTTCTGACTTTCACCATTTCTCTTTCCTTTCTTTTTTTTTCTTTTCTGTTTTCTTTCTTTCTTTCTCTTCCTCTTTTCTTTCTCTCTTGTCTCTCTCTTCTTTTTGTTTTCCTCTTTTTTCCCATTTATCTATTTTCCTACTTCTCCTTTCCCTTCTTTCTTTTTTCTCTTCCTCTTTATTCCTCTTTTCTTTTTCTTTTGTCTCTCTTTCTCCATCTTCCTCTTTTTTCCTCTTTCTTTTCCTTTTTTCCCTTCTTCCTTCCTTTATCTGTTTTCCTTCCATCTTTCTCTCCCCTTTATCCCTCTTTTCTTCCTCTTTTTCATCATTTATCCACTTTTCCTTCCCTATTCCATTTTCTCCTCCCCTCTTCCCTCTTTCGCTCCCTTCCTTGTTTCCCCCTCATATTCCACCTTATCCTTCTCCCTTCCTCTCTTTTCTTCTCTCTTTCTCCCTCTCCCTCTTTTGCTCCCTTCTCCTTTCCTTGTTCCCCCCTTTTCCTTCTCCCTTCTTCTCTCTTCCTCTCTCTTCTTCTTCCCTTTTTCCCTCTTCCCATTTTTCTCTTCCTCCCTTCCTTTGCAGATTATTTTAAGAGGTTTAGATTAAGTAGGTTTTTGTTTGTTTTTATTATAGGGAAAGTCTTTTGTGGTGTGTGTGTGTGTGTGTGTAAATATATGTTAAATTCTAGGCTAATAGTGTTTTGAGTGAATGGACAATATTGTTATCACTGAATATTATTGCTATTATTATTATTATTATTATTATTCACTATTTTTGTTCATTATAATAAAACTTGTCTTTCCAAATGAATGCAAAGACCAATTAATTAAAGAGAATGTGCAAAAATAAATAAAGGAAGACTAATCAGCATAATAATAGTTATAATAATAATAATAATAATAATAATAATAATAATAATAAAAATAATAATAATAATAATAATAGTAATAACAGAGGTCAAAGAAGAGGAAGAAGAAGTAGAAGAAGAAGAAGAAGAAAACAAGGAAAAGATAAAGAAAAAATATAATAAAAATGATAATAATAACAATAATGATCACAAAATGTGCTTAAAAAAAAAAAAAAAAAAAAAAAAAAAAAAAAATTATTAGGTATTATTATCATTACTATTATCATCATCATTATCACTAGCAATACAAATATGGGCATTCATGTTTTTTCTTCCTTCTCTGCAACACAACAAATTAACCTGGTAGCAGCGGGGATCATGTTTCTTAATGGTCCCTCTAAGCGAGAAATATGAGAAAAAATCATCACTCACACAAACCATTTCATAATATATATCAAAGCATTTGTGATCAGTTTATGCATCATCTATTTTTTGGGGTTTATATCATGGCACAAATTTGGCCCATCGCTGCTATACGGTAAAGTCACAAATTTGGCCCATCGCTGCTATACGGTAAAGTCACAAATTTGGCCGGTCGCTGCTATACGGTAAAGTCACAAATTTGGCCCATCGCTGCTACTAGGTAAAGTCACAAATTTGGCCCATCGCTGCTATACGGTAAAGTCACAAATTTGGCCCATCGCTGCTATACGGTAAAGTCACAAATTTGGCCCATCGCTGCTATACGGTAAAGTCACAAATTTGGCCCATCGCTGCTATACGGTAAAGTCACAAATTTGGCCCGTCGCTGCTACACGGTAAAGCCACAAATTTGGCCCGTCGCTGCTACACGGTAAAGCCACAAATTTGGCCCGTCGCTGCTACACGGTAAAGCCACAAATTTGGCCCGTCACTGCTACCGGGTTAAGGTTCAGTGTATATTTAATTTGCATATCTAATTATCTTGTTTGTATATGAGTTTTGTTTTTATATATTTGAGTCTTCCTCTCCCTGAAAATTACTTAGGGAGAGACAGACTGACAGTGGTGCTATGAGCGTCTGTGTGCGTGTGTGTGTGTGTGTGTGTGTGTGATGGTTTGGTTAAGTAGATGTAGAGTGGAACTGGTTTGATGTTGAGGAAAATAAACAAATAAATATACATGGAATTATTTGTCTCATTTTTTTTTTTTTTTTTGTGTGTGTGTGTCCTCCAAGGTGTAGTAGTTAACATGCCTAGCGACAAATCCGAGGGCCAGGGTTTGAGTCTCAGCCTGGGCAGTCGGATAAATTGGATAAATGGGTACCTGGGGAAACCTAGGGAGGGTAAACTGGTAACCTGGATGTCACACCGGCCCTGTGAAGACATCACCAAGCTACAGGAGTGGAGCAAAAAGTGGCTGCTACAGTTCAATGAAGAAAAATGTAAAGTCCTGCACCTTGGGAGGGGATATCCAGCACACCAATACCACATGGGAAACACTTGACTATCCACCACAGAGGCAGAGAAAGACCTGGGAGTGTATGTTACCAGGCTGCCAGTGAAGGGATATCCAGCTCACCAATACCACATGGGAAACACTCCACTATCCTCCACAAAGGGAGAGAAAGACCTGGGAGTGTATGTTACCAGGCTACCAGTGAAGGGATATCCAGCATACCAATACCATATGGGAAACACTCCACTATCCACCACAGAGGCAGAGAAAGACCTGGGAGTGTGTTACCAGGCTACCAGTGAAGGCCAAATCCGTGCCAATTGCAGCAGAGGGGTTAAACAAAATTAATCTAACCTGACCTATATGCACTATGCTCATCTAACTTTCCCTATCGTAGTTTAAGCAAAAGCAGTGAAATGATTGTTTTAATAAGAACAAGGGT
>NC_066568.1:4110217-4142717 GCF_024679095.1 Eriocheir sinensis
TACCCACTTTCTATTTCAACTTTCCCTCCCTTAACTCATATATAAATACCCACTTTCTATTTCAACTTTCCCTCCCTTAACTCACATATAAATACCCACTTTCCATTTCAACTTTCCCTCCCTTAACTCACATATAAATACCCACTTTCTATTTCAACCTTCCCTCCCTTAACTCACATATAAATACCCACTTTCCATTTCAACTTTCCCTCCCTTAACTCACATATAAATACCCACTTTCCATTTCAACTTTCCCTCCCTTAACTCACATTCAAATACCCACTTTCTATTTCAACTTTCCCTCCCTTAACTCACATATAAATACCCACTTTCCATTTCAATCTTCCCTTCCTTAACTCACATACAAATACCCACTTTCCATTTCAACTTTCCCTCCCTTAACTCACATATAAATACCCACTTTCCATTTCAACCTTCCCTCCTTTAACTCACATATAAATACCCACTTTCCATTTCAATCTTCCCTTCCTTAACTCACATACAAATACCCACTTTCTATTTCAACTTTCCCTCCCTTAACTCACATATAAATACCCACTTTCCATTTCAATCTTCCCTTCCTTAACTCACATGCAAATACCCACTTTCCATTTCAACTTTCCCTCCCTTAACTCAAATAAATACCCACTTTCTATTTCAACTTTCCCTCCCTTAACTCACATATAAATACCCACTTTCCATTTCAACCTTCCCTTCCTTAACTCACATATAAATA
Source organism: Eriocheir sinensis (assembly GCF_024679095.1). NCBI lineage: Eukaryota > Metazoa > Arthropoda > Malacostraca > Decapoda > Varunidae > Eriocheir > Eriocheir sinensis. Next base: position 4,110,954 of record NC_066568.1, read on the forward strand.
CCCACTTTCCATTTCAACTTTTAACTCACATATAAATACCCACTTTCTATTTCAACCTTCCTTCCCTTAATTAACTCCCCCACACATCCCCACGCCCCCTTCCCTTCCCCTACAATCCCTGTCTCACCCACCCTGCAGTAGATATCCCTCGGTCCACAGGTCACGGCGTAATCCTCACTGACTTGTAGAGTCCCGTGGCGCCCAAGACACGGATGGGACTTGTTGTATTCACGTTTTCTGAAGTCGAGTTTACAGGAGTAGCAAATCAGGTTGCCCTCCGGTCTTATCCTGGGCACGAAGGCTTCCTGGTGGGTCTCGTTGGGCTGGGGGGCTTCCCTTGGGCTTCTTTTGTGTGGGCAGATGGGCTGTTTGTGTCCTGGGCGGTGGGAATAGGGAAAAATAGGTGTGTTTGTGAGGGGGATCGGTTAGGTTGTGATGGAGAAGGAGGGGAACGGTGAGGGTGAAAGGTGGGAATGAGGAGACAGAGGAGGAGGAGGAGGAGGAGGTAAGGTGTTGAAAAAGGAAGCGAAGAAAGGAGAAAGAGAAAGAAGAGAAAGACAAAGAAGAGAAAGTGAAGGAAGAAGAAAGAAGGAGGAAGGAAAGAAAAGGGAAAGTGAAGGTAAAATTCAAAAGAAAGTGAATGGAAAGAATGGAAAGTGAAAAGAACGAGGAAAAGGAAAGAAAAGCGAAGGAAGGGGAACAGAACGTGAAAGGAAGGAAAACGGAAGGGAAAGGAGAGGAAAAAGAAATACCGAAAGAGAAAGTGAAAAGAACGTGACAAGGAAAAGATGAAAATAACGAGTAGGGAAAAAAAAGAAAGGCAAATGAAGGGAAAGTAAAAAAGAACGTGAATGGAAGGAAAATGGGAAGAGAAGATAAGGAGGAAAGAAAGGGAAAGGAAGGAAAAGGGAAGAGAAAAGGGAAAGTGAGGAAAATGAAGAGAAAATAAAGGGAAAGGAAAGTGAAAGTGAAATGAAAGTGAATGGAAGGAAAAAAGGGAAAGTAAAGTAGGATGAAAAGAAAAGGAAAGGAAGGAAAAGGGAAGAGAAAAGGGAAAGTGAGGAAAAATGAAGAGAAAATAAAGAGAAAGTGAAATGAAAGTGAATGGGAAATGAAGGGAAGGGGATGAGAAGGGTAAAGTGAGGGGAGTGGGGGGGAGGGGGAGGGAGGGAGGGGAAGGGGCAGTATATAGCAGCTTCGTGCACACACACACACACGCACACACACACCTGGCTGGCCTAATTAGCTAAGTACAGGTGATCCAGGTGAGTGGCGCCAACAGGTGACTCGGACGGCAGGTGAGGGGGGAGAGAGAGAGAGAGAGAGAGAGAGAGAGAGAGAGAGAGAGAGAGAGAGAGAGAGAGAGAGAGAGAGAGAGAGAGAGAGAGAGAGAGAGAGAAGGTAAACAGAAGATAAATAAAATAATAGAGAGTGAGAGAAATAAGGAATGTAGGAAAATGAAGGAAAAAAGATGAAAAACAGTGACGTGAGGAGAGAGAGAGAGAGAGAGAGAGAGAGAGAGAGAGAGAGAGAGAGAGAGAGAGAGAGAGAGAGAGAGAGAGAGAGAGAGAGAGAGAGAGAGAGAGAGACGTGAATACTTGCATTACGCTGTAGAGAGAAAAAAAGAAAAAAATGTCAGAAATAAAGGATAAAAATAAAAATAATAATGAAAAGAAAGAAAACAAAAAAAACAATAAAGTGAAAAGTAAAAAAGAAAAAAATCGTACATGACATAAACAAACAAACAAACAAATAAACAATCGATCAATTCACGTATATAAAAAAACAAAATATAAAAAATAAACAAAACAAAAAACAAAAAAACAAAACAAAAATCAAAACACACACACACACAAACACACAAAAATGCAAATGTGTTCGTGTGTGTGTGTGTGTGTGTGTGTGTGTGTTACCTGTAGCGGCGTGCCCAGTCCCGAACAGGAAGAGGAAGAGGAGGAGGAGGAGGAAGAGCAACACACCGCCCCCCATCACTGCCCGGCCAACACTGAGCCTTCGACGCCCAGAAATGCTTCTATAAACCTCGATCTTATCACCCGAGGAGGAGGAGGAGGAGGAACAAGAGCAGGAGGAAGAGGTCTAGAAGGAGGAGGAGGAGGAGGAGGAGGAGGAGAATGAATATGTACAGAAGGAGGAGAAGGAGGAGGAGGAGGAGGAGGAGGAGGGGGAAGAGGAACAAGAACAGGAGGAAGAGGTCTAGGAGGAGGAGGAAGAGGAGGAGGAAGAGGAGGAGGAGGAGGAGGAGGAGGAGGAGGAGGAGAATGAATATGTACAGAAGGAGGAGGAGGAGGAGGAGGAGGAGGAAAAGTCAAAGAGTAAGGGGAGTAAGAAGAGGTAGAGGAAGAGGAGGAGGAGGAAGAGAGGAAGAAAAAAAGAACAAGAGGAGGAGGAAGAGGTAGAGGAGGAGGTGTAATAATGAGGAAAATAGCATAATAATAATAATAATAATAATAATAATAATAATAATGATAATAACAGCAATAACGAGAAGAAGAAGAAGAAGAAGAAGAAGAAGAGGAAGAAGAAGAGAAAAAGGAAGAAGAAGAAAAGGAAGAAGAAAAGTAGAAGAAAAAGAAGAAAAGGAAGAAGAAAGGAAGAAGAAGAATAGGAAGAAGAAAAGGAAGAAAAGAAGAAAAGGAAGAAAAAGAAGAAAAGGAAGAAGAAAAGGAACAAGAATAAGAAAAGGAAGAAGAAGAAGAAAAGGAACAAGAAGAAAAGGAAGGAGAAGAAAAAGAAGAAGAAAAGGAAGAAAAAGAAAAAGAAGAAAAGGAAGAAGAAAGAAGAAGAAAAAAGAAAAGGGAGGAATAATAAGAAATTTGATAAAAGAAAAATTATCTTACGTCTTAATTTTATGGTTACGAATAAATAAATAAATAACAACAAGATAAACACACACACACACACACACACACACACACACACACACACACACACACACACACACACACACACACACACACACACACACACACACACACACACACACACACACACACACACACACACACACACACACACACACACACACACACACACACACACACAACAACAACAACAACAACAACAATTATCATCCTAACAATAAATTCTTGAGTCTGACCTTAAAGGAAAATTTTCTTAATAAGCAAAAAAATGAAAGAAAACAGAAAAAAAGAAGAAAGAAAACGAGAGAGAGAGAGAGAGAGAGAGAGAGAGAGAGAGAGAGAGAGAGAGAGAGAGAGAGAGAGAGAGAGAGAGAGTGTTAAAATGAGAGAAAAAGTGATGAAAGAAGAAAGATGAAAGGGAGGAGAAAGCAATTAATAAGGAGGGGAAGAAAAACAAGAGGAGGAGGAGGAGGAGGAGGAGGAAGAGGAGGAGGAGGAGGAGGAAGCATGAAAATATTGACGAACGGGAAGCAGAAATAAAGCTGGCTTATAACGAGGTTGCCCGCTTTTGTGATTAAATTTCCGTTGACATTAGTGACCTGCGTAATATATCAAAATCCCCACTGTATGTACGCACGGGGAACCAAGCAACCCAACAACCAGTCAACCAACTACCTACCTATTTAACTAGCTAACTAACAACCCATCTAACTAACGCTAAAGTCTCCGGTAATTGGATGACCTTTTTCAATTTTGGGGTCGATTTTGGGGTCTACACTGCACTGCGTATTCCAGGCGGGCATTAATTTAGGCTTGTTGCTTACCCCGGTCAGTTAATGTCTTATATACGCCGCCTGGTTGTCTCTTTTACCGCAGGAGGAAGAGGAGGAGGAAGAGGAGGAGGAACCACGCCTCTTCGTTTACCTCTCCCTCTCTCGCTCCACTCATTTCCCTTCCTTTGTTCTCTCTCTCTTTATTTTACTCTTTTTATTATTTACTTCTTTCCCTCTTTCCTTCTTCGTTTTTTCTTTTTCTTTTTTCTTTTCTTCTCTTCCTACTTTATTGTTTTCTTTTTTACTTAGTTTTCTTTCTTTACTTCCCTTTCTTCCTTCCTTCTTTCTTTCTTTTTTCTTCATTTATTCGTATCTTTCCTCCTTCCTTCCTTCATTCCTACTTTCGTCTCCCTTGTTTACTTTCTTCTTCCGTTCTTTTCTTCCTTCTTTCTTTCTTAATTAATTTTTGTCATTTCTCCTTTCCTTTCCTTCCTTTCCTTCATCCTTTTCTTTCTTTCTTAATTATTTTTTGTCTCTTCTCCTTTCCTTCCTTTCCTTCTTCTTTTTCTTTCTTTCTTCTTTCTTTCTTAATTAATTTTTGTTTTCTCCTTTCCTTCCTTTCCTTCTTCCTTTCCTTTCTTCCCTTTTTCTTTCTTTCTTATTTTTTCTTTTCTCCTTTCCTTTCCTTCCTTTCCTTTATTCCTACTTTATCGTTCCCTTTCTCTCCTCGCATTCTTCTTTATATCCTTGCTTCCTTCCTTTCTTCCTTCCTACCTTAATCTTTCCTTTCCTTCACTTCCTCCTTCTTTTCTTTCGTTATTTAATCATTTACTCTTATAATCATCCTATCTCAATTTTCTTTCCCTTCTTCTTCTTCTTCTTTTTCTTCTTCTTCCTCCTCCTTTTTCCTCTCCCTAGTTACTGGTAATGGACAAGCCTTCACTCCATTAGTCTCTCTCTCTCTCTCTCTCTCTCTCTAGGTCAATGTTTTTCAGTTTTCAGGACGAAGAAACGGAAACATTGCTACTACTATTTCTACTACTACTACTACTACTACTACTACTACTACTACTACTGAAGGAGGTTAAGTAGCGCCAAACAGACCCTTACGTGACCTGGACTTATGGCGTGAATATTACATAAGGTTGAGTTGAGGTGACCTACTACTACTACTACCACTACTACTACTATTACTACTACTACTACTACTATTACCAAAAATAAGTACATGTTCAGCTATTTCCAGGTATTGCAACCACACACACACACACACACAGACACACACACACACATTCTATTATTGGCTTCGTACAAACATTTATTGTGTGTTAGGGAGAGGAAGGGAAGGGAAGAGAAGGGGAGGGAGGGGAGGGGATGGAAAGGGTAAGGGAGGGAAGGGATGGGAAGGAAGAGAAGGGAAGGGAGGATTGAAGGAAGTGAAGGGAGGGAAGGGGAGGGATGGGAAAGGTAGGGAAGGGAAGGGAAGACTGAAGGAAGGGAAGGGAAGGGAGGGGAGGGGATGGAAAGGGGAAGGGAGGGAAGGGAAGGAAGGAAGGAAGGAAGGAAGGAAGGGAGGAAGGAAGGAAGGAAGGGAAGGGAAAGGAGGAAAGATTAAAGAAAGGAAGGGAAGGAAGGAAGGAAGGAAAAATGAATGAATAAGGGAAGGGAGGATAAAATAAAGAAAGAAGAGAAGGAAAGAAAGAGAAATGGAAGAAAAGAAGAGGAAGAGAAGTGAAAAGGGAAGAAAAAATGATGGAGAGAGAGAGAGAGAGAGAGAGAGAGAGAGAGAGAGAGAGAGAGAGAGAGAGGATTAGCTCAACACACCGGCTCCAGCTCGACTCGTCCAACCGAAGCTTCGAACGCCAAACGAAGCCTCATTATGAAGCAGCGGAGCCTCAAATTTATGAGCCTTAGGAAGGAGACGCGGTTTGGGCTATAAATTGGGCTTTAATTTTCCCGCGTGAATTTTGGGCTTAGGGATGTTGTTATTGTTGTTGTTGTTGTTGTTGTTGTTGTTACTGTTGTTGTTTCCTTTTCTTGTCTTTCATTCTATCTATTTTTCTTTCATCTCTCTCTCTCTCTCTCTCTCTGATTATAATATGGAGAAGAGAGCTATTTCACTCTCCCTCTCTCTCTCTCTCTCTCTATTCACCAGCTGATTGGGAAGCCATGTTGTGTGTGTGTGTGTGTGTGTGTGTGTGTGAGAGAGAGAGAGAGAGAGAGAGAGAGAGAGAGAGAGAGAGAGAGAGAGAGAGAGAGAGAGAGAGAGAGAGAGAGAGAGAGAGAGAGAGAGAGAGAGAGAGAGAGAGAGAGAATTAAGGGTTTCAAAAGCCAAGAAAAAAGAGGAGGAGGAGGAGGAGGAGGATATGAAAGGAAGGGAAAGAAAAAAAAAGGAGAAGAAAGAGGGAAGAAAAAGACCCCATGGAGAATATAGGAAAGGAAAAGGGAGGAAAAGGAGGAGAAAAGAGGAAAGAGAGGAGGAACAGGGAGGAGAGGAGAGAAGAGGAGGAAAGGGAGGGAGGAAGGAAGAGGGACCATAATGCACCTCTGAATGGCTTCGTGTGTGTGTGTGTGTGTGTGTGTGTGTGTGTGTGTGTGTGTGTAATCAACCTATAAAGGAGAGCATGATGTGAAGAGGAGGAGGAGGAGGAGGAGGAGGAGGAGGAGGATTGAGGAGGAGAAGAGGAGATAAGAAGACCCTATGACCTTATAGACCCTGAAATAAGTCTGTCCAGGAGGAGGAGGAGGAGGAGGAGGAGGAGGAGGAGGAGGAAGAGGATTGAGGAGGAGGGGAAGAAGAATTTACACACCATTTTAGACCCCTCAGACCCTATAGCACAGTAAAGTTGGTCTGTCCAGGACGAGGAGGAGGAGGAGGAGGAGGAGGAGGAAGAGGGGAAGGAGAATTTACATAGGCCTACCTTTTTAGACCACACAGACCCTATAGCACAGTAAAGGTGGTCTGTTCTTAATCCTATCTGAAGCTCCATCAAATACCCCCAAGACTTTGCATTTCTACTTTAGCGAATTTGAAGTCGAAGGAAATGGCTGTCGACTACGTTTTTAAAGGAGTCAATCGTGTTGCACTGGGTCACGGAAGGCGGGAGTTTATTCCATCCTCGGTGAGTGAAAAAATCTGGTGCAGTCTGAGTTTATTTGTTGACACTTCAGTTTTTTTTTTTTTTACAACAAAGGAGACAGCTCAAGGGCACAAAAAAAGGAAACAATAATATAAAAGCCCGCTACTCGATGCTCCTGTAAAGAATCAAAAGAGATGGCCGAAAGAGGGGTCAATTTCGGAAGGAGAGGTGTCCTGATGCCATTATTTCTCGTTCGGAACATGTCATCGATCATAAATAGTTTTCAATCTGTCCATATTCGTAAAGCCATTGAGTATTTTGAAACATTTGATCAGTTTTCCTCGGAGGCGACGTTTCCCTTACTTTTTTTTCTCTTCTTTATTTCCTTCCTTTTCTACGTTCTTTCCTCCATTCTATCCTTCCCTCCTTCCTTTCCTTCCTCCTTCCATCCCTACCCATCCTTTCCCTTCTTCCTTTCCCTCCCTTTCTTTCTTTCCCCCCTTCTCACCTTCCATCAATTCTTCTATTCCTCCCTACCTCCCTCCCTTCATCCTCTCTTTCCCTTCACTTCCCTTCCTTTCCTCTTTCCTATCTCCTCCACCCTTCCATCCCTTAGCCTCTCGTTGTAAGGTTTGTTGGGCAAGGAGACCATCTTTCTTACCCGACGTTGAACACTTGACTTAGCAATGTCCTTCACGTGGGGAGACCAAAACTGCACTGCGTATTCCAAGTGGGGTCGGACTAAACTACCGTGGGAGTATTACATCTTTATTCCTGTATGAGAAGAGGACGAGGGACCCAGCATTCTCTTCGCTTTGTTTGCTGCCTCGATGCATTGCTGTGGGAAGTTGAGGCTCGACGCAGTTTTGACACCCAGGTCCTTGACGCATTGAACGCTTTTGAATTTCACGCTTGACATTACGTAATTGAACCTCTTATTTTTGTTCCCACTTGAAGAACTTGACACTTACCTAATGATGATGATGATGAGGAGGAGGAGGAGGAGGAGGAAAAAGAGGGTAAGAAGGAGAAAGAGGAAGAGAAAGAGGAGGAAAACAAAATAAGGAGGAGAAAGAGGAAAAAAAGAATAAGGAGGAGGAGGAAGAGGAGGAAGAGGAAGAAGAGGAAAAACAGAAAAAGGAGGAGAAAGAGGAAAAAGAGGATAAGGAAGAGGAAGAGGAAGAGGAGGACATAGTGGAAAGGAAGTAATACGAGAATAGAATACAGAAACAAACAAAACAAAACAAAAAAAGAAAGAAAAAAGAAAACACTGAATCAGGTGACGCGGATGAAACAAAACTCTCTCTCTCTCTCTCTCTCTCTCTCTCTCTCTCTCTCTCTCCCCTTAGTAAATGAGTGCCAAGGCCAGAATAAAATAAAAGAGAAAATAGACCGAAGGAGATAAGTGAAGCGAAGGAAAGATAAAAGATAATGATTAGGAGAGAGAGAGAGAAAGAGAGAGAGAGAAGGGGAGAGATAAGGAATAATTGGCTGAAAGAGGGGAGAGAGAGAGAGAGAGAGAGAGAGAGAGAGAGAGAGAGAGAGAGAGAGAGAGAGAGAGAGAGAGAGAGAGAGAGAGAGAGAGAGAGAGAGAGAGAGAGAGAGAGAGAGAGAGAGATAGAGAGAGAGAGAGAGAGAGAGAGAGAGAGAGAGAGAGAGAGAGAGAGAGAGAGAGAGAGAGAGAGAGAGAGAGTAAAACCGATCCAATAAAAAAAAGGAAAACGAGAAGAAAAACGGCAAAAAAACAACAACGAAAAAAGTAAATTAAGTAGAAAAACAATATATGGAAATGTATACGCCTCTCTCTCTCTCTCTCTCTCTCTCTCTCTCTCTCTCTCTCTCTCTCTCTCTCTCTCTCTCTCTCTCTCTCTCCCAACTATTTTTACCTCACACTTAGCATTCCAGCGATCAATATAAATGGTCCTACAGTAAGGGCGAAAATCCTCCCTCGCAGCCTTGTACTTTCGCCCTTACGGAGAGGAGGGAGAAGAAGGATGAATTAATAAGTGACCTTTCTCTCTAAATGACAGGTGTGCAGGTGTTAGTATTGCAGGTAAGAGCCTAATAACTCTGGAGGGAAGAAAGGAAGGGAGGGAAGAATGAGGGAGGGAGGGAGGGCAGGAGGGAGAGGGAGTGATTGGTGGGAAGGTGGGGAGAAGGAGGAGGGGGAGGGGAGGAAGTGTAGGGAAGGTAAGGGAAGGGAGAGGAAGGGGAGGGAAAGGAAAAGGAAAGGAAAGGGATGGGATGGGAAGAGAAGGGAGAGCATGAGGGAAAGGTAAGGAAAGGAAGGAATGGGATGGGATGGGATGGGAGGGTAGGATGGAGAGGTAAGGAGAGGAAGAAAGGGAAAGGAAAAGGAAGGGAAGGGAAGGGAAAAGTTGGAAGGAAGGTGGGAAGAAGGAGGGGGAGGGGAGGAAGTGTAGGGAAGGGAAGGGAGGGGAGAGTATGAAGGGAAGGTAAGGAAAGGATGGGAAAGGAAGGGAAGGGAGAGCATGAGGGAAAGGTAAGGAAAGGAAGGGAAGGGATGGGATGGGATGGGATGGGAAGGGAGGGTAGGATGGAGAGGTAAGGAGAGGAAGAAAGGGAAAGGAAAAGGAAGGGAAGGGAAGGGAAAGGTTGGAAGGAGGGTGGGAAGGAGGAGGGGGAGGGGAGGAAGTGTAGGGAAGGGAAGGGAGGGGAGAGTATGAAGGGAAGGTAAGGAAAGGATGGGAAAGGAAGGGAAGGGAGAGCATGAGGGAAAGGTAAGGAAAGGAAGGGAAGGGATGGGATGGGATGGGATGGAAAGGGAGGGTAGGATGGAGAGGTAAGGAGAGGAAGAAAGGGAAAGGAAAAGGAAGGGAAGGGAAGGGAAAGGTTGGAAGGAGGGTGGGAAGGAGGAGGGGGAGGGGAGGAAGTGTAGGGAAGGGAAGGAAGACAAGGAGCAAAGGTTGAAGGGTTTACGTTATGAAATTCTTGCTTGTTATTATTATTATTTTTTTTTTTCCACGTCGATAGTTAGTGTTTAGACGATATGGCGCCAGTGCTCTCTCTCTCTCTCTCTCTCTCCTTACCTTATCATCGTTGACTTCTTCGCTTGTTCTTCTTTTCCTTAATAAAAACAAGAAGAAAATGAAGAAAACTTGATCTCAGAGGAAAAATAACCCTCCAAAAACAGCCTGAAAAGATAAATAAAAGAAAGAAACAATAAAATAACGTAAAAGATAAATGCAGAAAGGAGAATAAAACTACATATTACAGAAACACAAGAAAAAAAAATAATGTAAACTATAGACAAGAATGAGACAATATAATAATGTAAAATAAAAATTGAAGAACAAATAAAGTAAAAAAAAATTATTACTAAACAAAATATAGCAGAATATTTTGTAAAGGTTTGAATTGAGATGAAATATATATCGATTCTTCACCGTGACGGACTTCAAAAGGCCAAAAGCAGAGAAACTAAACTCCCAAAAAGGAGACGACGACAAAGAAATATAGGAAGTAAGGCAAATTTGAGAAAAGAAAATATCGAAAGTGAATAAATGTAATCGTAGAAAATTTGGAAAAAGAAAAATTCAAACGAAGAAAAGTCGAAAACGAAAACTTAACACGGAAAAAAAATTAGACGACAAAGAAATATAGGAAGTAAGGCAAATTTGAGAAAAGAAAATATCGAAAGTGCATAAATGTAATCAAAGAAAATTTGGAAAAAGAAAAATTCAAACGAAGAAAAGTCGAAAACGAAAACTTAACACGGAAAAAAAATTAGACGACAAAGAAATATAGGAAGTTAGGCAAATTTGAGAAAAGAAAATATCGAAAGTGCATAAATGTAATCAAAGAAAATTTGGAAAAAGAAAAATTCAAACGAAGAAAAGTCGAAAACGAAAACTTAACACGGAAGAATTGACGACAAAGAAATATAGGAAGAAAATTTGAGAAAAGAAAATATCGAAAAAGTGCATAAATGTAAACGAAGAAAATTTGAAAACGAAAACTTAACACGGAAGAATTCGTCAGAAAAACTCCAAACAAAGAAAAGTCGAAAACGAAAACTTAACACGGAAGAATTGACGTCAACTCCAAACAAAGAAAACTTGAAAACGAAAACTTAACACGAAAAAACTTGACGTCAACTCCAAACAAAGAAAACTTGAAAACGAAAACTTAACACGGAAAAAAATGACTAACTCCAAACAAAGAAAAATTAAAAAAATCTTCAAATTTAGACTGAACCAACAAACAAAACAAAAACAAACAAACATACGCACAAGAAAATAAGCCCGCTGAAAATAAATACTCACACACACACACGCACATAAAAAAGTAAAAAGTATAAATAAAACAATACATTTTTTTTCATAAGACATTTATTTGTACAATGTATAAACAATAGATACTTACATCCACTCACGCGTAAAAGGCTTAAAAAAAAAAGGTTATACAGGCATCGGTTTGGCACCTTTCTGTGAGGCAAGCTTAGAGGCCGTCCTTATTTTTATTATCTTTATTATCATTATTATTATCATTATTATTGTTACCGTTAGTCGCCTCTCCGTCATCCGTCAATAAGGTCAAATTCAGGTTGTTTTTAGATTAGTTTCCGCCTTTACCTCCGCTTCGTGTAGGCAAGATCACCCGTTTTCTTTAATTGTTTTGTAATGAAAGAAAATGGGACAGAAAATGAGTGTGTAAAATTATTGTAAAAAATCAAATAAAGAAGTAAAAAATAAAATAGCTCGGGAGTGTAGCGATGATGGTATGGATTTTTTTTTCCTATGTAGTTTTGTAAGCAAAGAAAATAGAGCCAAAAGATGAGAATTAAATAACTGTAAAAATATTTAAATAAAAGATGTGGAATGCAGCGATGAATGTGTGAAAATTAATCGTTTTCTTCATTTATGTATTAATGTATTTTCACAATTTTGTAATCTAAGAAAATTAACAAAATATGAATGTGAAATAATTGTCAGAAAAGTATATATTAAAGATATGTATAATGTAGGAATGAATAATGAATAAAATGATATAATAACATGGCACTTTTCTCTGTTCATATTAACTTGATATATAAGCTTCGCCAGGGCCTGCCCAGCATCCACCAATCAGATTTAACCTTTCCCAGCATCCACCAATCAGATTCAGCCTTTCCCAGCATCTACCAATCAGATTCAGCCTTTCCCAGCATCCACCAATAAGATTTAACCTTTCCCAGCATCCACCAATAAGATTTAACCTTTCCCAGCATCTACCAATCAGATTCAGCCTTTCCCAGCATCCACCAATAAGATTTAACCTTTCCCAGCATCTACCAATCAGATTCAGCCTTTCCTAGGATCCACCAATAAGATTTAACCTTTCCCAGCATCCACCAATCAGATTCAGCCTTTCCTAGCATCCACCAATAAGATTTAACCTTTCCCAGCATCCACCAATCAGATTCAGCCTTTCCTAGCATCCACCAATAAGATTTAACCTTTCCCAGCATCTACCAATCAGATTCAGCCTTTCCTAGCATCCACCAATAAGATTCAACCTTTCCCAGCATCTACCAATCAGATTCAGCCTTTCCCAGCATCCACCAATAAGATTTAACCTTTCCCAGCATCTACCAATCAGATTCAGCCTTTCCCAGCATCCACCAATAAGATTTAACCTTTCCCAGCATCCACCAATCAGATTCAAACTTTCCCAGCATCCATCAATAAGATTCAACCTTTCACAGCATCCACCAATCAGATTCAACCTTTCACAGCATCCACCAATAAGATTCAACCTTTCACAGCATCCACCAATAAGATTCAATCTTCTCCAGCATCCACCAATCACACGCAGGCTGAGTCGGAGAGGGGGCGGGGCTTGCTAGAGGACTGGTCAATGATGTGCAAGAATTAGAGAAAGGGGGTGGGGCCTGTTTGCCAAGTTAAGGTGAACAGAGGAATGTAGATCTGAAGGTAATAAAAGAAGTGACATATATTGACATGGAAATATTTGACCAGTTACCATTTTTGTAACCCGAAAAAAAAAAAAAACACCCTGATGAAATGTAATGAAGTATCGTATTAAAGTAAATTTCTATCTTAAAATTTACCTGAACATTACTCTCCCTCAACAAATTATCATTATTATTATTACTCTAATTATTTTGAGATCTGCCAAGGTATCCCAATATGGTCCTTGTTAAATTTGCCCAAGTAAGGTGAGGTAATATTTAGCCAGGTAAATTGAATACTGCCCAGGTAAGGTTATAATATTGCCCAGGTAAGCTTCACATAGGCCAGGTAAGATTCATATAGGCCAGGTAAGCTTCATATAGGCCAGGTAAGATTCATATTGCCCAGGTTAGCTTCATATAGATCAGGTAAGCTTATATTTGGTGAGGTGAGGTGAGCAGATAACATTGGACAGGTAAGGTTTAGGTTGACCAGGTAAAGTTTATATTGCCCAGGTAAGCTTCACATAGGCCAGGTAAGATTCATATAGACCAGGTAAGCTTATATTTGGTGAGGTGAGCAGATAACATTGGACAGGTAAGGTTTATGTTGACCAGGTAAAGTTTATATTGCCCAGGTAAGCTTCGTCTTCACTAGGTAAGAGATATTTGACCAGGTTAGCTCAATTGGACGAGGCAGCTAAATTTGTCCTAATAATCTGAGTCTATACATGTAAAAAGCACCCTTTGTATTTACTTATTGTGTTTCTTTATTGTCTAAGAAGCTACGAAATGAATGATGAAGGGAAACAAATAAAAATAAAAATAAAAAGTAAATATTGATGATGAAAACTGGTAAAGGCGTTCTGTAATAATGATGATGATGAAAGATAATAAGGATACCAGTAAAGTTCAACATCCCATTTTCTTTTTAACCGGTGGCTCGTTTTCTACACGGAGAGGAGGTTAAGGCGGTGACTATTGCATTTTCTCTCTCTCTCTCTCGTGTTACATGGGAAACTTGAAGAATTTTTGAGGAATTTTAATTAGGAGACTCGAGGCGACATGACAAGGAAAATTTTCATATATAAATATTTTCCAGTTTCACATATTATTTACATTTCTTTTCATTTCCTCTTTATTCCTTTTTATTTAATTTCTTTTGGTCCTCCTTTTCATGACATTATTTCGCTTTTATATATATCTTAAAACTATATATATAATCTCTCTCTCTCTCTCTCTCTCTCTTACTTATAACAGCGAGGGTTTTTATGAGTGTCTGGGGGGGGGGGGTGAAGGGGGGCGAGGGTGGTCAGGGTATGGGGGGGGGGTAGGGGGGTTGACCTTGCCTGTGACCTCCCTCTGTCCACCAATGACCTGTCTCCCCAGAAGGTCACGGGAGGAGGAGGGAGGAGAGGTCAAAGGTCAGGTGGAGCTATAGGGTCACTCATACCTGGCGTGAGAAAGGTCAGGTGATATTAATACAGGTGAGAAAGGTTAGAAAAGGTGAGGAAAAGAATGGGAAGTGAATTTTGTGAATGTGGAGGTAAATAAAATATGTTAAGGTCAAATACGTGAACGAATAAGTAAAAAAAAAAGTATGAAATTGTTAGAGAAAAGGTGATTAGAGATGAAATATGTTAGGAAAGATGAAAAGAAAAGTGAAAGAGGGTGATAGAGGTGAACTGTGTAAGTGTGTGACTGAATAGAATGTGCAAATGTTAAATACGTTAAGTGAAAAAGTAAAAAAAGTGCGAAATGGTTAGAGAAAAGGTGATTAGAGCTGAAATATGTTAGGAAAGATGAAAAGTGAAAGAAGGTGATGGAGATGAACTATGTGAGTGTGTGACTGAATAGAATGTGCAAATGTTAAATACGTTAAGTGAAAAAGTGAAAAAAAAGTGTGAAATGGTTAGAGAAAAGGTGATTAGAGCTGAAAATATTAATATGTTAGGAAAGATGAAAAGAAAAGTGAAAGAAGGTGATAGAGGTGAACTGTGTAAGTGTGTGAGTGAATAGAATGTGCAAATGTTAAATACGTAAATAAATGAGTAAAAAAAAAGTGTGAAATGGTTAGAGAAAAAGGTGATTAGAAGTGAAACATGTTGGGAAAGATGAAAAGAAAAGTGAAAGAAGGTGATGGAGGTGAACTATGTGAATGTGTGAGTGAATAGAATGTGCAAATGTTAAAAACGTAAATAAATAAGTAAAAAAAAAAAGTGTGAAATGGTTAGAGAAAAAGGTGATTAGAGATGAAATTACATTGGGAAACGTAAATGAAAAGGTGGAATGAGGTGATTAGAAAGGCGAAGTGAGGTGTAAAATAGGTGAAATATGTTAGGAAAGATGAAAATAAAAGTGAAAGGTGATAAGAAAAGCAGAATAAGGTAAATGAACGTGAGAAAGAAGAAAATAAGTAACGAAAAGGAGAAAAAATAAAATAGAGTTGAAATTATATTGGGAAAGGTAGATAGAAAGGCGAAATGAGGTATAAAACAGGTGAAATATGTTAGGAAAGATAGAAATAAAAGTGAAAGATGATAAGAAAAGCAGAATAAGGTAAAAGAACGTGAGAAAGAAGAAAATAAGTATTGAAAAGGGGAAAAATAAAACAAGAAGTATAATAGTGTGTACAGGTGAAGATGAACGATAAAATTAGTGATAGAAAAAACAAACAAACTAGAAATGAGATTACAGGTTGAAAAAAACAAAAACAAAACCAGCAAATAAATATGAGAGTTAGGGGATGAGAAATGAAAAAAAAATATTACAAAGGTTATATACGTGATAGCAAGTAAAAAAAAGTTCATAAACCAATTAGAAAAAAAAAATAAGGTGAAAGAAAAATGTATGAAAAGGAAAATAAATAATAAGAAAAATACAAATAGGTAAAAATGTTAAAAAAAAAATATCATGATAATAAATAAAATAAAATACAAATACGTGAAAATGTAAAAAAAAATATCATGATAATAAATAAAATAAAATACAAATACGTAAAAATGTAAAAAAAAATATCATGATAATAAATAAAATAAAATACAAATACGTAAAAATGTAAAAAAAAATATCATGATAATAAATAAAATAAAATACAAATACGTAAAAATGTTAAAAAAAATATCATGATAATAAATAAAATAAAATACAAATACGTGAAAATGTAAAAAAAAATATCATGATAATAAATAAAATAAAATACAAATACGTAAAAATGTAAACAAATATCATGATAATAAATAAAATAAAATGCAAATATGTAATAATAAAATACAAATAGGTAAAAATGTAAAAAAAAATCATGATTATTAGAGGGAGGAAGTTTGGAAATAAAATATAAGCAGAAGTGTGGATTAACTTTGAATGTTATAGAGGTTTACAGTGCTGAACGAATGGAAAAATAAATAAACAAATGAATAAAGATGAAAGCAGCCAACAGTAAAGATTGATAAATAAACACGCAGAAGAATATGAAAATAAATGAATATTATATAGAAAAAAAAAAAAAACCTGGAAACTGTATAGATTAAAAGTGAATTAATATCCACTTGCAGGGTAAAAAAACAAAAAGGGTCACATGATAAGGTTAGATGAGATATGAGGTTATGTATGTATGAGGGTATGTAGGTATGTATGAAGGTGTGTATGTATGTAAGCATGTATGTATGAAGGTGTTTATATATGTATGTATGTACTTATGTATATGATTTGGAATGTTACGAAAGGAAAACTGAACCTAATATATTCCTAAAAAAATACGAGTCAAAGGAAAGCATGTTATAGAAGACGAAGAAAAAAGATCTTTAGTAAATGTGAAAATGATGAAATAAATGTTAGTAAAGGATTGAACAGTGACCCAAACACACACACACACACACACACACACACACACACACACACACACCTGACCACCCTCGCCCATGTCTATATAGAAAATACATGACATCTTTATTATTATTATTATTATTATTGTTATTATTATTATTAGTTATTATTATTGGTATTTATATTTTCTTTTACACAGAAGTACAAAAAACAGATCTAACAGCGGTATATGTACACACACACACACACACACACACACACACACACACACACACACACACACACACACACACACACACACAGGTATACATAACGAGTCCAATTTACCTAGTTTACCTGTCCAATCATGTACACACACACACACACACACACACACACACACACACACACACACACACACACACACACACACACACACACACACACAGGTAAGCGGTGCCCAGGTAACCCAAATATGGGCTTCACCAGGTAAGTTTTTCAGGTGAATTTAATTAGCGAGAGGAGCACCTGAGGGGGGGTGAGGGGGGGGGGGCGAAGTCTGTCTCTACCTGGCTAAGGTGCTAATTTGACCCGTAGATTTTGGCATTTATCACTTAATTAGACTTTTTCATAATAATAATAATAATAATAATAATAATAATAATAATAATAATAATAATAATAATAATAATAATAATAACAAAACCCTATTACTGAGGGCGATTAACGACGGGAATGATTTTGGGGTACTAAGAATTAACTTTTATGATTTGAAATGGAAAAAAAAAAAATGAGGAGTAATTTAATTTTATGAAGAGAAAGACAAAATACCTCGTGCAATTATACCTAAATCGAGTCCACTTTGCTATGTTCAATTTTATTCTTCATTCTTGTTTTATTTTTTTTGTTTTTACTTTTCTATTTTAAAGGTTCCTGTTTTATTTTGTTTCTTTTTTTAGTACCCTAATTATTCGAGTTTCTTTGTATTTTTTTTCTCTACCTTCATTCTTTTTTTATTGTATTAACTCCCATTTAATCTACCATCATTGTTCTTCTTCTTTCGTTTTATTCCCTTCATTTCCTTACACATATTTATTCTCTCTATATATATTCCCTTCATTCTCTCACCTTCTTTACATCCTCTTTATCTTCGTTTTCTTCAACTTTCCTTTCATCCTCCCTTCGTCTCCTTCACCCACTAAGGCTGCGTGGGGGTGATGACTCTGTTCCCGCGCCTAAAGGTCACGCCAGATAGGGATATTAAGGTAATCTGAGCCTTCTGTCATTATGTCGTTTCTTACTGTAATGCCTCTGAACCTTTTCCTTTAGTTCCCCTTGAAAAGTTATATTTGTATTTACGTTTTCTTTTGTTTTTTTGCTGTTATGGAAGTAGATCAAGGACATAAAAAATCGTTGTATACTAAATTTTACTTATGATATAATTTCAGTTCTTCTACTTATTTATATTTCTTATACTTTCTTACATTTCAGAATTGGTAACTTTTTCTTCATATTTATCGCTACGTTACGTTCCTGTTGTACTTGTGTGAATTTAACGTAACACTTTTTTCTCTTTTAAAACTCAACTCACAGTGCTTAAAACCGCTGTAATCTCTCTCTTTATTCACTTTATTTCTCTTTCCTCTTCTTCTTCCTTCTCCTTCTTTTCGCAGTAATTATTATTCTTTTGCTTATTCAGACGTTCCCTTCCTTGTTTATTTTCATTATTTGGGAATATACATCTTTATTCAGTCCTTTGAATTCAACTTCCGTGAAAAGAAAATCACCCAAATTACTGTTTTTATATTTCCTCTTCTTCTTTGATGGTTGTTTTGTTTTTAGTTTGTGGAAGAGATTAAACACGTAACAACTTCCCTTGAGAACTTTACTTTAACTTTTTATTTTCATTTACTTTCGTGGGAACTTCTGTGCAAGAGATTAGCATTATGAAGATACTTTTTTGAGGTCCTGTACACCACACATAGCAATTCAAAATCATATTCATCACACCTGTATTTACTTTCTTTGTTGTTTAGGAAAGTATTAGTATTTTAACTTTGAGAAATGAATTAAGGGCATAAAAAAAAGTAGAATTTATATATGAAAAAAAAGAAAAAAAAAGAAAGAAAAATGTGACCCTAATTCAGTTCTTCTTTTTGTTTTATTTTCGTTTTCTGTTCTTTTGTTTTTATTTATCTTGTAATTTCCCCTTTCAACGTTTCTTGTTTTATTTTTATTTTTTCTACTTTATTCTTTATTGATTTTTATTACGTTTTTGTCTCGATCATTTGTTTTGAAAAGTTGCAAAAAATAAATAAATGCCACAATGTCTGAAGAGAAGTTACACGAAAAATAAAGTAAAAAATTAATAAAAGATAAATCCAAACTTCGCCTTTCCCCCGTTTTCCTCGGTGCTCCTCCGTTTTCTTTGCCTTGAAACTATTGCTGAGTTCCCGTTTTCTTTCTTCTGCTTCTCCCTTTCTATTCGTGTTATCTATTGCAGGTTGCAGAACGATAGACTAGCTAGTGCTGTTGATGTTGTTGTTGTTGTTGATGTTGTTGTGTTGTATCTTAAAACAGTGTTGCTATTGCTTTTCTTACTAATGTTTGTTTTAATTGTTATGACTTTTGTTTTTGTTTACGTATTATCAATTATTAGTATTGTACATATATTAGATTATTACACTATTATTGCAAACTAGCTTAGCAGTTGTTGTTGTTGTTGTTGTGTTGCATCTTAAGAGTGTTGCTATTGTTTGTTTTTTACTAATGTTTGTTTTAATTGTTATGACTTTTGTTTTTGTTTACGTATTATTAATATTATTCATATATTAGAGTAATACACTATTATTGCAAACTAGCTAGGAGTTGTTGTTGTTGTTGTTGTTGTTAAGCTTGCTAACCGTCTATTTACAACCATGTGGTGAATTATTTTTGATTTCCTATATTATTAGTGGCTATTATATTCAATTTTTACCTTTGTTTGCTTCATTCAAGGTTCAACTCGAGTGAAGCAAGGGATTCGAAACCAAAACTTGAACCGAATGAAAAAAAAAAGAAAAGAAAAATGGCTTCGGTTCGAGTCTCGCTTCTCACCCAAACTTATTTCCTTTGTGACCTTACTTCCGCAACGATACGAAACACTAACACGTTATAGTCCTGTTTTACGGCAAGGGAGGTGAGGGGGGGCGCCGGGCCAGGTGTTTAATTAGCTAGGACAGGTGAAAGGGGGGCGGGAAGGGGATAAGAACCGTCCTGAAGGTGAGACGGAACCAGGTGTGAAAACGCGGAGCTCCCCCTCACGTCCCATCTCGAGAACCATACAATACAACAACGGCTTTTTAAATATACAAAAATCACAGAGAAGTTATCCTCTCTCTCTCTCTCTCTCTCTCTCTCTCTCTCTCTCTCTCTCTCTCTCTCTCTCTCACGTAAACGTCTAAGTAAGTATCTTTTTCATCATTTTTTTAGGACTATATATATATACTTTTATTTCTCAAAGGTAGCGAGCGAGCGAGCGAGCGAAAGAGATCTGAAGAAGTGTAAGATTACAAACATATATAAATATCCCTTGAAAATATACAATTCTATGAGAGTCTTGGCCTAACGCTACCGTGTGATGGCATTATGAGAAGGGAGAGGTGGAGAGGGTGGGGGCAGCGGAGTAGCGGGGGGGATGTGGAGGAGAGAGGTCTTATCACATTGTTGTAGCGGGGGTTTGAAGGCAGTTGTAGCGCTGTCATGCCCCGCCCAGGGTGAGTCGTAGGGGAGAATGAGTGGAATGATATCGGTCAACTTCCTCATCCTGGCCCATGGAAGTTGTGTTTTTTTTTTTTTTTTTTGCTGAGTCTGACTTTCGAGTTTGTTTTGCTGGTTTTTCTCTTTTGTTTTCTTTTCCTCTTTTTCAATGTTTTTCCTTTTTTATGCTTTCAGTTTTGGCTTCAGTTTGTGTTAGCTTTCTTCTTTCTGTTCTTTTTTTCCTATCGTTTTCTTTTCTTCGTCTTTTTCAATGTTTTTCCTTTCTTCTTTCCTGGTATCGTTTTCTTTCCTTCCTACTTTTCAATATTTTTCCCTTTTTCTTTCTTTGTGCAGTTTTCTTTTCTTCATCTTTTCAATATTTTTCCTTTTCTTCTTCGTTTCCTTTCCTTCCTCTTTTCAATATTTTTTCCTTTCATCCTTTTCACATTCATTCATCCATTCACTCATATAATAAATCAATTTCTCGTGGTTTCTTTTTCTTTTCCACTTTCATACACGCTCTCTTTTCCTTTCCTTTCTCTTCTAAGCGTCCAGCCACTTTTTACTTTCCAATATTTTCTCTTTTCTTTCCTTCAACAATTCCTCTTTCTCCTCCTCTCTCTCTTTTCTCCTCCCGAGGTTGAGAAATAAGTGAGTCTTCCTTAAAATGAGTATAAGAAGTGTACGTTTTCTTTTTGTTTCTTTTTAAGGGATAATTGACCTATTGTTTTCCTGGCAAGTTTTTCTTCTTTTTTTCTATTTTATCTCGTTTCTAAGCGTTATGTCACTTTAGCATATATATATATTTTTTTGTCTAATATTTTGCTTTCTTTCCAATTTTTACCTCTTTTTTATTTTCCTCTCATTTCTTTTGTTTCCTATTAGCTTCTTTCTTTTTCCATTTCCCATTTTTGTTCTCCATTTTCTTTCTTCTCCTTCTTTTCCTTCTTCTTCTTCTTCTTCTATCAATATTTTCTTTTCATTCTCATCTTCCTTATACATTTGGTACTTTCACTTTTCACATATTTTTCCAATCAGCACAATTTTCCCTCTTTTCCTAATTCAATTCTTACTTCTAACCTTCTCTTCATATATTTTCCCTCCTTTTTTATATTTCTTTTCCTACTATATTTTCCCATCCTGCACATTTTCTCCTCTTTTTCCTAATTCAGTTCTTACTTTCAATCTTTTCTTCATATATTTTCATTTCCATATATTTTCCTTCCTTTTTTTTATTCATTTCCCTTCTATATTTTTCCTCTTTTTCCTATTACAATTCTTACTTTCAACTTTCTCTTCACATATTTTCCTTCCAGTATATTTTTCTTCCTTTATTTAAATTTCTTTTCCTACTATATTATTTTCCCTTATAAGCTCAACAGCCGAAGTTTATAGGAAGAGGTTAAGTATATTTATTTTTACAATTTTTCCACTTTTTTTTCACTATATCAAAAGGGTTTTCAATATTCTTTAAAGGTTAGGATTTTTTTTTTCACTTGCGGGGCTCTGAAAAAATAGTGTCTGACGAGGGTTGGGTTTTTTCTGTGTAAATATTAGCTTTTTTTTTTATTTATTTCTCACTCTTTTCTTTTCTTTAATCTTTTTCGTCAATGTTTTCTTTATCTTCACTTTTTATCAGTTTTTTTCAGTTCTCTTTTTTTCTTTAATCTTTTTTCATCAGTAATTTTTTTCGTCTTCACTTTCTATCGATGTTTTTTTCCCTTCCTTTTTTTCTTCAATCTTTTTTTTTTGTCTTCGTTTTTCATCAATGTATTTTTTTTTTAGTTTTCTTTTTCACGGTTCTTTCTTCACTTTCTTCATGTTTTTTTTCATCTTTCAGTTTTCATGTATAATTTTTCTTCTTTTCTTTTCTTTATCTTTATTTTCCCATTTACTTAACATCAATACTTCTTTCTTCTTTATTTATCTTCTTAATTTTCTCTTGATTATTTTCTAAGACTTCTTTTATCATTAACTTCTATACTCTTCACTTTCCATCAATATTTTCTTTCTTTTCTTTCTTTACATTTACTTTCTAAGACTTTCCCATCATTAATTTCTCGACCCTTCACTTTCCACCAAAACCTTCTTCCTTTTCTTTCAATTCATTCACTTTTTTCTCATTTCTCTACTTATTCTAACATTTTTTTGACCCACTCGTCTTCAGAAGTCCCCTCAATATACATTTTTCCGTTACACAATAAAGGGAAGCACAAACATAGCGAAGAGGGAGGAGGAGGAGGAGGAGGAGGATTGGGAAAGTATGAAAGGGAGGGGGTGGGAGAAGGAAAAGAAGGGAAGGATGGGGTTAAAATACCTCTTCCCTTCCTTTCACAAACAAACAAGTTACCCTTACAATATACAAACCACGTGACCTCAATGATATGACGTCACGGAAACAATAAACAAAGATATGCGCTATAGATACATACATACATACATACATATATACAAAATCTCGTGTGCACAGTTATGTATAAAAAATTCAGGTGTGCAAAAAGACCATTAATGAGCATGAGAAAGGCAGGAGTTAATTAGAGTTTACCTGTGTGGGCTGAAGGTGAGTGAAAGTGAGTGAAGGTGATCAGTGAAAGTGATCATGAGCAGGTGAGAAGGTGAGGCCAGGTAACGTGATGGATACCTGTGTTTTTTTTCTTTCTTTATTTTTGAAAGTGAAATGAGAGAGTAAGGAGAATGGATGTAGGTGACTTCTCTCTCTCTCTCTCTCTCTCTCTCTCTCTCTCTCTCTCTCTCTCTCTCTCTTCTTTATTTTCTTGTTTATTGTTATTATCATTATTACTGTCTTTTTCTTTTCTACTTTCTTTTCTGAACGTCTATTAATTTCACTGTTACTGTTTTCATTTTCTCTATATTCTTTTTTTTATTTTTCCTTATTCCTTATTATCATTCTTACTGTCGTCTTTTTCTCTTTGTATTCGTATCTATTCTATCCTCTAAGCATTCTCTCATTATCATTATTAATACTTTTCTTCTTATCAATTTTCTTCTTTTTCCATTTCAGTATTTGTCAGTAACTTCGCTTTTTAACACTGGACTTTTCTTTCTTCTTTTCTTCTTCTCTTGCCCTTTGTCCTCTTCAAAGATCTATGCAAACTTCCTCTCGAATGGGTTATCAATACTTTCCTCTTTTCTTCCTTATAAATGATTTCTCAGATTTAGATTAGATTTCTGCTTTAAACCTTTTCCCAAGTCAGTCTTCCTCATCTCTTAATAAACTCAACACATATATCCTTTTTTCTACAAGTAAATGCATACATATCTAGAAGTATTTTTTTTGTGTTGATTTCCTCCTTTTCACATTTAGCAAGCCTCTTTGTCACTAGTAAAATGCTGAATAATGTCTAAAAACAGCTTCAGGTATTTTTCTATCTTCAGTAAACTCCTTTGTCATAGGTAAGACACTGAATATAATGTCTAAAAACGGCTTCATATATTTTCCATCTTCAGTAAACTCCTTTTTTGCCGGTAAGACGCTGAATATAATGTCTAAAAACGGCTTCAGGTATTTTTCTATCTTCAGTAAACTCCTTTGTCACAGGTAAGACGCTGAATATAATGTCTAAAACCGGCTTCATATATTTTCCCATCTTCAGTAAACTCCTTTCTCACAGGTAAGACGCTGAATATACTCTTTAAAAACTGCTTCATATATTTTCCCATCTTCAGTAAACTCCTTTGTCACAGGTAAGACACTGAATATAATGTCTAAAAACGGCTTCATATATTTTCCCATCTTCAGTAAACTCCTTTCTCACAGGTAAGACGCTGAATATACTCTTTAAAAACTGCTTCATATATTTTCCCATCTTCAGTAAACTCATTTGTCACAGGTAAGACGGTTATAATATACTGTCCAAAACCTGATTCATGTTCTTTCTCTTCCTTTTCCATAATTAACACATTTTTCACTTCCATTCAACATTTTTAAGAACTCAACCTCGTGTATTTTTTCACACTTTTCAATATCCTCTTTTTTGCGTCGTTATCTTCCTCTTTTCCGATATTCACTTTCACGGTTTCATTCTCTTCTTCCTTTCCATCAGTTTCCGTATCAGACTTAATCCCTTTTCTGCGTGCTCTTATACTCGTCCAAGTCTATTAATATCATTTTACGAATATTCTCCTTGTAAACCGTCCATGCAATCCTCTATTCCAATATTCACTTTCTTTATTTTCCCTTTTTTTGCCATATTAAAACCCTTCTCTTCAAGCTATTATACTCTTCCAAGTCGATAATATCAACTTTTTACAGATAATCTCCTTGTAAAGCGTTCATGTAATCTTCTTTTCCAATATCCACTTAACTTTATTTTCACTTTTTTTTTGCCATATTAAAACCCTTCTCTTCAAGCCATTATTACCCTCTTCCAAGTCTACAATATTCACCTTTAATGGATATTCTCCTTGTAAACACATTCTTTCATGCAATACTCATCTTCAATACAATTTTCTTCTCTTTTTTTTCATCTTCCAAACTCAAATTCACGGATATTCTTCCTGTAAACTCTTCTAGCTATGCTCTTTCAATATTCTCTCTTCTCTATTTCAACCATTCACAAACAACTTCTTTCCCTTTCTCATTCAATCATCTTCTAAGTCTCTTTTATGAATGGTCTCCTTCTTGTACACTCTTTCAGTAATTTCTTTCCTCCATTTCAATAATTCACAAGCAACTATTTTCTCTTTTCTCAGTTTATGAATGGTCTCCTTCTTGTACACTCTTTCAGTATTTTCTTTCCTCCATTTCAATAATTCACAAGCAACTTCTATCTTTTCTTCATGCAATCATCTTCTAAGTCTCTTTTATGAACAGTCTCTTTGTAAACCCATCTCGCAACAGCCATCTTCCAATTACCTTCATTTTTAACCATTCGTGAACATGTATTTTAGTGTCAGATCGTCCACTTTTTTCAGAGATCCACTTTCAATGTTATCCTCATCTTCCACTTTTCCGAGATCGCCTTTTTTACCGACATCATCTTCTTCACGCTTTTCAACATCCTCTTTCTGCGTTGCTCTCATTTTCCTCTTTCCCGATATCCACTTTCACGGTTTCATTCTCTTCTTCGCACCTTTAAACATCAACTTACGCATTATCTTCATCTTCCTACTTCCATTTCATCCCTTCACAAACACCTACTTCGGTCTTTTCTTCATGCAATCATTATCTAAGTCTCTTTTGTGGACGACTTCTTCGTAAAACCATCTTCCAATTTTCCAGCAACAACATTTCTTCACTTGAACCTTTTCTGGGGTCGAATTAAACACATTTCTGAGTGCCATTATGAGATCTAAACCCATTTCTTGTCGTATTTATCATATGCCAAAGTCTAAGATTCACCTATTTACGGGTATTCTCTTTTGTAAACCGATTCTGTAATTCTCATACACGCTTCGATTCTCCTTTTCTTCATTCAAACCTCTCACGAACAAATTCCTTATGGTATTATCTTCGCGTTTTCCAATATCCACTGTCTCGGTTTATACTCATTTATCATATGCCAAAGTCTAATATTCACCTATGTACGGCTATCCTCTTTTGCAAACCGTTCCTGTAATACTCACACAAGCTTCGATTCTTCTTTTCTTCATTCAAACCTCTCACGAACAAATTCCTTATGGTCTTGTCTTCCCGTTTTCCGATATCCACTTTCACGGTTTCGTCCTCAGTTTCCCACTTTTCCCGGCTTTCTTTTTCAGTGTTATTTCGCGTCTTCCTACTGTTCAATATCCTCATCTTCCCTTTTCTCCAATATCTACTTCCAATGTCTTTTCTCTAACAGTCTCATTCTCTTCTTCATCCTTTTCAATGTCCACTTTCTAGTTTACCCTCATTTTCCCACTTTTCAATATTCTCCTCTTACGGTTATATCCTCACCTAACCCTTTCCCAATATCTACTTTCCATGTCTTTTCTCTCACGGTCCAATTCTCTTCACACTTTTCAATATCCACTTTCCCACTTTCAACGCTATCATCAGCTTCACACTCTTGCGGGACCCACTTTTTACGGGTACTCTCGGTGCAGACTCGCCTCCCGCAAGACCTGGGTGCCGCGAGGGGGCGTGGAGGCAGAGGGAATGCGCTGGGATTTAAAGACGGTGTTCTGCAAGGTCCGTTTCCATTTGTCCTGAGTGTCGCGAAGTTTGGAGAGCCAGGTTTGCTATAAGAGAACGTAGCGTGAGTGTGTAAGTGGGCAAGATAGAGAGAGGATGGGAAGGGAAGAGAGAGAGGGAGATGGGAAGGGCGAGGAAAGGGGCAGTGAGGAGGGATAGGGAAGAGGAATGGGAGAGAGAGAGAGAGCGGGAAGGGAAGGGAGAGAGAGAGGAGATGGAGATAGAAGAGGGAATGATAGAAGAGAGAGAGAGGGAATGGGGGAAGAAAGCGAGGGTAAGGAGGAGGAAATGATGATAGGAGTTTGTGAGAAAGAAAAGGTAGGTAAAGAAATGGAGGTGTGTGTAAGATAGATAGATAGATAGGGGAAGAAAGGGAGACTAAGGAAGAGAAAGAAGAAAAAGGAAGAGGAGGAGGAAGAATGAAAAAAAAGTGGGTGAAGGAAAGTGTAGGAGATAGGGATAGATTAATATAGACAGATAAGAAATGGTGATATAGATAAAAAGAAAAATGTATAAATAGATAGATAGAGTTAGGTGGATAGATAATTGATATAGATGTAAATATGATTAAAAGTCGCAAATGTGAAGGATATAGAAAATAAATAAAGGAGGGAGCAAATGAGAGAATAAGGGAGGAAAGGGCACGAAAGAAGGAGAAAGGAAAAAAAGGAAGATATGAAAAAGAAATAAAGGAAAAAAAAGTGAGTTACGAGCGTATGAGATAAAATAGAGGGAGTGAAGGAACGAAGAAGAGGAAAAAATAATTGGGTTAAGGAGGAGGAGGAGAAGAAAGAAATGAATTGAGAGAAAAAAAGGAGGAAGGAAGGGAAAATTAAATGCTTAGAGAGAGAGAGAGAGAGAGAGAGAGAGAGAGAGTTTTTAAGAAGACTCACATTATCTTACAGGAGTTTTAGAAGCAATTAATTAAACTTACGAAAAACACTGGAACCTGTAATGAAATAATAATAATAATAATAATAATAATAATAATAATAATAATAATAATAATGATAATAATAATAATAATAATAATAATGGGACGAGGACGCCGAAATAAAAAGTAAAAAAAGAGCAAACGGATGGAATTCGAGTAAAGGAGAATGCAGTTAATTTTTCGCATAATAATAAAAAGAGAAAAAAAAAACGAAACGAGTGAAAAGAAGAAAAGAAACTAATGAAGAAAAGAAGCGAAGAAAATGATATAAAGAAATGACCAAAACGAGATTAACAACAACAAAAAAAAAAAGCGACAAAAAAAAAAAAATAAATAAATATATAAATAAATTACACACACAAGACAAAGGAAACAGGAAAAAAAAAAAGTAGAAACCAAAGACAACCAAAAAAAAAGAACATTAAACAAAACAAAACAACCAAAAAAATACACGAAACGACAAAAAAAAGACAAAACAGAGAAAAAAAGAACTGAGAAAAAACAACAACAACAATACACCTCTAATTACCGTTCCTTCCACAGCTTTTATCACCTTTAAAACCTAACCTAACACTGCACCTCTATTTTACCTTCCCTTCCCACCTCCTTCTCCTCCCTCCCTGCTTATCCATTGTAACGTAGTATATCCTAACCTGACCTAACAATACACTTCTAATTACCGTTCCCTTCACAACTTTTATGACCCTTAACCTAACCTAAACCTAACCTAACAATGCACCTCTATTTTACCTTCCCTTCCCACCTCCTTCTCCTCCCTCCCTGCTTATCCATTGTAACGTAGTATAACCTAACCTAACCTGACGATACACTTCTAATTACCGTTCCTTTTACAACTTTTATCACCTTTAAAACCTAACCTATTTTACCTTCCCTTCCCACCTCCTTCTTCTCCCTCCCGCCTCCCTCCCTGCTTATCTATTGTAACGTAGTATATCCTAACCTAACCTGACGATACACTTCTAATTACCGTTCCTTTTACAACTTTTATCACCTTTAAAACCTAATCTATTTTACCTTCTCTTCCCACCTCCTTCTTCTCCCTCCCGCCTCCCTCCCTGCTTATATTATATTGTAACGTAGTATAACCTAACGTAACCTGACAATACACCTGTAATTACCGATCCTTTTACAACTCTTATCACACTTAACCTAACCTAACCTTACCTAACAACACACCTCTAATTACCGTTCCTAACCTAACGTAACCTAACAATACACCTGTAATTACCGTTCCTTTTACAACTTTTATCACACTTAACCTAACCTAACCTAACCTAACAATACACCTCTAATTACCGTTCCTTTTACAACTTTTATCACACTTAACCTAACCTAACCTAACCTAACAACACACCTCTAATTACCGTTCCTAACCTAACCTAACCTAACAATACACCTGCAATTACCGATCCTTTCACAACTTTTATCACACCTAACCTAACCTAACCTAACCTAACAATACACCTCTAATTACCGTTCCTTTTACAACTTTTATCACACTTAACCTAACCTAACCTAACCTAACAATACACCTGCAATTACCGATCCTTTCACAACTTTTATCACACTTAACCTAACCTAACCTAACCTAACAATACGCCTCTAATTACCGATCCTTTCACAACTTTTATCACACCTAACCTAACCTAACCTAACCTAACAATACGCCTCTAATTACCGATCCTTTCACAACTTTTATCACACCTAACCTAACCTAACCTAACCTAAAAATACACCTCTAATTACCGATCCTTTCACAACTTTTATCACACCTAACCTAACCTAACCTTACCTAACAATACGCCTCTAATTACCGTTCCTAACCTAACCTAACCTTAAACCTAACAAAGCACCTCTAAGTTGCGTTCCCGCACACCCATCTCTTTCTCCTCCTCCCTCCCGCCTCCCGCCTACCTTGATCTGCTCCGTCTGGGCCTGGAAGGTGCACACGGTCACGATCTGCTGGAACCGGTTGAGATTGACCAGCACGAAGGCCGCCTCGAGCTTGGACGCGGCGGACTCGTGCGGGGTGACGTCGTGGATGAAGAAGCGGTCGAGGGAGAGAGGCTGCTTGTAAACGATATACCGGAGGGCCGAATGTTCCCCGCTCGACGCCCGGGAACAGGAGGAAGGCCAGTTCTCCGTGAGTGAGGATTTCTGAGGAGGGAGAGAGAAGAGGCGGTAGAGACCTTCTTTTACATTATTTTCCCATCCTTCCTCCCCCTGTCCGTCCCTTTTTTTCCTCTTTCACTTTTTTCCCTTCTCACACACACACACACACACACACACACACACACACACACACACACACACACTATTAGAAGAGAGATAGAAGAAGAAAAAAGTGAAGAAAGGAGAAGAAAAGGGGAAGGACGGGAAGAGAAAGAAAGGAAGAGGAGGAGAAAGAGAAGGGTAAAGAAGAGATAGAGTTGACGGAATTGAGATACAGAGGAGAGATAGATGAAGGAAATGGATTGAAGAAAGAGGAAGAGGGAAATGGATAGGGAGAGGAAAGGGAGAAAGAGGAAAGTAGAAGGGAGAGGAGAGAGAGAGAGAGAGAGAGAGAGAGAGAGAGAGAGAGAGAGAGAGAGAGAGAGAGAGAGAGAGAGAGAGAGAGAGAGAGAGAGAGAGAGAGAGTGTTACGTATGTATTAAGCAGACACAAAAAATATTCTAAACTTCAACTTAAATAATCAAACTTTGGAGAGGGAGCATAAACACACACACACACACACACACACACACACACACACACACACACACACACACACACACACACACACACACACACACACACACCTTTCAATATCAAATCAGTAATATTGATTCTTCTTAATTAATATTCTTCCTGTATTACCGAACTATTTTTTTTTCCTCCTTCGATCACAAGGAAATAAACAGAGTAAATTAGTTTCTCTGCGGAGGGAAGGAAAAGGGAAGAGGGAAAGGGAAAGGAAGAAAGGGAATGGAAGGGAATGAGAGGGAAGGAAAGAAAGGAGAAAAGTAAATGTAAGGAGGAAGGGAAGGGAAAGAAAGGGAAAGGAAAGGGAAGATGAAGGAAAAAAAAGGGAAGGGAAGGAATAAGAATGGGAGGAAAAGAAAGGGAATTATAAAGAAAGAAAATGGAAAAGTAGAGAGAAGAGGAAGGGAAGAAGGAGGCAAGGGAAAGAGGAAAGGGGAACAGGAGGGAAGGAAAGGGAAGGGAATGAAAGGGAAGGGAGGGGAAGGGATGGGAAGGGATTGAAAAGGGAGGGGAAGGGAAGGAAAGCAAGGAGTGGAAAAGGAATGGAATGGATGGAAGAGGAAGGGAAGGAAAGGGAATGAAAGGGAAGGGAAGGGAAGACATGGGAAGGGAAGGGAAGAGAAGGGAATGAAAGGGGTGGGGAGGGGACGGGAAGGAAAGCAAGGAGTGGAAAAGGAATGGAATGGATGGAAGAGGAAGGGAAGGAAAGGGAATGAAAGGGAAGGGAAGGGAAGACATGGGAAGGGAAGGGAAGAGAAGGGAATAAAATGGGTGGGGAGGGAAAGGGAAGGAAAGCAAGGAGTGGAAGGGGAATGGAATGGAAGGGAAGGGAGAGGAAAGAAGAGAGAAGAAAGAAGAGAAGAAGAATAGGGGAAGGACGGGAAGAGAAAGGAAGAAGAAAGAGGAGGAGGAAGAAGAGGAGAGTAAGAGGAGGGAAGAAGAGGGAAGGAAGGAAAGTAATAAATGAAAAAAAAAGAGAAAGGAGGGAAAGAGAAAAAAAGAAAAGAAAAGAAAAGGTCATATGCGCAAAAAGAGAAAAGGAAAATAAGGAAAAATAGATAAAAAAAAGGAAGAAAAGAAAATTAAGAGTGAGGAAAAGAAAAAAAGTCACATGAGGAAAAGAGGAAGAAGGAAAATAACGAAAAAATAAAGAAAAAGGAGGAAAAAAGAATTATTAGGCCTAAGTTATGCGATTAATTTCCTCCAGACTTAAAAATACAGGAGAGGAAAATAAATCACATTCCAAGTCATGTTTTCCTCTCCTCCACTTTTCCTTCACTTTTTCTCTCCACACTTTTTTTCCCTCCTCCTCCTCCTCCGTGTCTATATATTTTTCCTCTCCTACAACGGCCATTATTTTCCTCCTTGTTTTCCTTCTTAATAAACTCAGATTTTTTCCTCCACTTTTTCTCTCCACTTTTTTCCTCTTTTTCCTCCTTCTCCTCCACCATGTCTGAATCTTTTCCTCTGCTTCGCCGGCCATTATTTTCCTCCTTGTTTTCCCTCTTAACAAACTGAGATTTTTTCCTCCACTTTTTCTCTCCATTTTTTTCCTCCTCCTCCATGTCTGAATCTTTTCCTCTGCTTCGCCGGCCATTATTTTCCTCCTTGTTTTCCCTCTTAACAAACTGAGATTTTTTCCTCCACTTTTTTCCTCTTTTTCTTCTTCTTCCTCCTCCTCCTCCTCCTCCTCCTCGGTGTCTATATCTTTTCCTCTCCTTCGCCGGCCATATTTTCCTC
>NC_066568.1:4150217-4170217 GCF_024679095.1 Eriocheir sinensis
TCAAAAAGGTCATCGGTTGAGTCATCAGTTGGGTCGAGGTCATCTTATAGTTCCGCGAGGTCATCTTTGTCCAACGATTCAAGCCTCGAAATGATGAATGATGCGGAAAAGTCATCAAAAAGGTCATCGGTTGAGTCATCAGTTGGGTCGAGGTCATCGTATAGTTCTGTGAGGTCATCTTTGTCCAACGATTCAAGCCTCGAGGTGTTGAACGGCTCGTCATCAAAAAGGTCATCGGTTGAGTCATCAGTTGGGTCAAGGTCATCGTATAGTTCTCTGAGGTCATCTTTGTCTTCGGATTCCGGCCTCGGGTTCAATAGTTTCGAGGTGACAAAGAGTTCGGAAAAGTCATCCTCGCAGTCATTATACCTGGAGGAACAGTCATCGTCGAGGTCATCAACACAGTCATCGAAATCATCATACAGTTCTCCTCTGAGGTCATCTTTATCCTACGACTCCTCCAGCCTCGAAGTTTCCAAAAGCTCTGCAAAGTCGTCATTAAGGTCATCTTTAACCTTAGACTCCACTGACCTCGATATTCCACAGTTCTGAAAGGTCATCGTACAGTTCCCCGTTCAGGTCATCTTTATCCAACGACTCCGGGGCACCCAAAACTTCAGAGAGGTCATCCGGGTCATCAGAATCCTGGAAGTCCTCACTCAAGTCATCCTACAGCTCCCCCTTCAGGTCATCTTCATCCCTTGACTCCAGCAGCCTCCAACGACCTGGGTCAAACGGGAGGTCATCCGGCATATCCTCTCTCAGGTCACCGTCATCTTTGGGTTCCTCTTTCGAAGCTCAAGAGGATGGAGGAGGTGAAGGAGGTGAAGGAGATGTGTCAGGGCCATCCTCGGGAGTCCTACCACCTCCACCTGTCCCATCATCCGCTCCTCCAAGCCTCCAGGAGTCCTACGATGACCTCTCAACTCCGGGGGTCAGGTCACAAGGGATTAAGGACACTTCGGAGGAGGATGGAGGTGGTGGTGGAGTAGGTCAAGATGGAAGCATTGATGGAGGTGCAAGTGGTCATGGTAGTACGCGTCCTTCCATCCTACAGAGGAGTCCTTCAGCGGATCAGGCCTCAGGGGGATCCTACACGCCTCCAACCTACTCCTTCCCGACCATCAGGACCAAACTGAATCTAAGCAGGAAGCAGGAAGGTGACGCCCAAGGAAGCAGTATCAGCAGCGCAAAGATGGAACTGCGTCCGGCGAAGTCCCTACCTCCTTCTTCCTCCTCCTCCTCCTCCTCCTGGTCTCTTCCGCCCTTGTCCTCTACTCTTGGGAAAAAGGAGGAGGGTTCGTCATCCACGCCCTCGTCTTCAGGATATACGTCGCCCTTCCGCAAGTCCTCCTCCTCCTCCGTCTCTTCCATCTTCAGTTCCAGGGCGGCAAGGAGTCTTTCAAGTGAGGCTCAGAAACCAGCCTTGAGGGACAGCGCCGCCACGGACTCGGAGAAGGAGGCTAAGAACACGACTACCTCCTCCTCCTCCGTCTCCTCCATCTTCAGTCCCAGGGCAGTCAGGAGTGTTTCAAATGAGGCTCAGAAATCAACCTTGTGGGACAGCGCCGCCACGGACTCGGAGAAGGAGGCTAAGAACACGACTACCTCCACCTCCTCCGTCTCCTCCATCTTCAGTCCCAGGGCAGTCAGGAGTCTTTCAAGTGACCCACAGAAATCAGCCTTGAGGGACAGCGCGGCCACGGACTCGGAGAAGGTCAAGAACACGACTAGCTCCGCCTCCTCCTCCTACTCCTCCTTCTACTCCTCCCTCGCTTCCCCCACCTTGGACTCTACCGACGGGTCAAGTCTCTCGAAGTCACTCCCAAGTCTTCATAAACTCGACGCCAAGCTCAGCGCCGCTCCGGCCAAGCAGAAGGACGAGGTTGACCTCGGAGTGTCGAGGTGGAAGATGGACACCTCGACCTTACTCTCCCGACGGACAGACGCCAAGGACGCGGCTGCCGGGAGGACGGAGGGACAGGACGCCGCCGCCTCGTCCTCCTCCAGGGCCTCAGGAACGCCGAGCCACGTGCTCCGGATGATTCGCTCCGTCACGTCCAAGACTCGGTCCGCTGCCGAGGCAACTGACGAGGCCACCACGAGTTTGTCCTCCTCCCGGGGAGCTGCCTCCTCATCCTCCTCCTCCGCCTCCTCCTCTTTTCTAACAACTTCCAAGAAGACACACACGCCTCACGAGGCAGACCAATCCAAGAAAGGAGCCGCGGCCCAGGAGGTGAGCCAGAGTTCAGGGGCTTCCGAGGCACCGGAGGCGGGCACGGCCACTCCGACAGGTGTAAATGATGACGTGGGCGTCTCCGTCAGTTCGCCAGGTCCGTCTCCACCAGGCTCTGACGGCGGCGTGAGGGACGCCTCTGAGGGTCGTGGCGACGTGGCGGTGTTGGGCGGCCAGGCGGAGGCGACGCGGCACTCCTCCACCGCCATGCCGCCGACGGGGAGCCGAGGCGAGGAGTCACAGGCAAGCAGGAAATTGACTACCTCCGCCTCGCTGAGGGCGCGCCTCGGGATGCGGACAAGATTATTCGCGACGGCAATCGATGAGGCAGGCGAGGAGGAGCACGCGGGGGGCGGCGAGTCCTCGGCGGGGGAGCAGCAGGGCCGAGCAGGACGCGGGGATAAATTATATACACCCGAGCGGCAGGGCGGCGAGGAGCAGCCAGCAAGGTCCCGGGTGTCCCTCGGTGCACGTATTTCCGCTCGTGCCGGCTACCTGTCGGGGGGGCGGGGCGGCGAGGGGAGCGGGGCGAGCAGCGGCGAGGTTCAAGCTGAGGACTCGACGAAAATAGACCTGCAGCGGAGGGCGGGACGCGCGGAGACAAAGAGCGAGGCGCCGGCTGGAGGCACTGACGGCGGGCTAGGCCAGGGCGGCGGGCCCACAGGGGCACACCTGGCCACCACCGGGGCCGCCGGGTCACACCAGGCCACCACCGGGGCCGCCGGGGCAGGTGTGGAGGAAGAGCCGCGGCCCCCCGGCCCGGCACAGCCAAGGCGGCCATTCGCTGCTGGGGAAGCCGGGGCACCGCCTGGGGCCGCGTCTTCGGGGCATGATGAGCAACGACCCGAGCGGGGCAGCGCCGCCCCGGCACAGGAGTCGAGTCAACACACTCGGTGGCGGCGCCATCGGCCGATCGATTCCCGCGCTAAAGAGGAACTGTCCGACCCCGGATGTGTGCCCCGAGCCGCCGCGGACCACGGCCCCGCCAGCACCTCCACGGGGCTGCCCGAGGCCCCGGGGGGCAGCACTTCCACCCCCGATGCCCCGCCTGCCACAAACTCTGTATCAGCAGCAGCATCCCCCGCTCACCTCGGGCAGCAGGGGGCCGCTGCGGGGCCACGCCGCCCCCACCACCGCTGGACGAAACGCAATGACACGAGCGACGGGCCGCCGCCTGTTTTTCGATCAGAAGCAGGAAGTGCCGACGACACATCCACGGCTGCGGAGGGAGGGCCAGGCACCGGCGGGGGCCACGAGGGGGGGGATGCACGCACGCCGCCGCCCCTGCCCCCCTCAGGTCCCTATCCGTGGAGGAAGAGGTGGAGGAGCGTGACGGAACACACATCATCCGCCGCCGTGCGACACTCGCCGCCCGAGGCAAACAATACGGCTTTGAGCAGCACGTCACAACAGCCTGAACAGCCGCCGCCCTTCGGTCCCCCGCCCCCTGAAGAGGCACAGGGGGGGACGGGCGGTGACGAGGCCCTCGTACGACCCTCGCACCGTGCCCCGCTGGGCACGCTGGCCATCGGGCGTGTGCCGAGTGTGCAGGAGACTGACGGCGACGCCGGTGACAGGGCGGAGCGGCGGGGCGAGAGCCTCGACGTCGCCAGGATGAGGCTGCGGCGGACCACGGAGGACACGCCGAAGGACACGCCGAAAGACACGACGGAGGACACGACGGAGGACATCAACACACGCCTTCGCCGGGCCCGCGAGAGGCTGCGCGCCACCGTCACGCCGCCGACGGAGGAGCCGCCGGAGAAGCCGACGGAGGAGCCGCCGCCCAGCCCCGCCAGGACCAACCTGACGTACCTGCTGACGCGTATGCAGGGCAGCGAGGCCGCGGCGAGGCCCACGAGGGTGACCACTCTTTCTGACGGGGACGATGAGGTGTTTGAGGACTCTGCGGACGAGGCGGACGGCGATCAACACTCCAAACAGCCCGAGACTCCACCCACGGACTCCGAAGACGGAGGACTCGGGGCTGGCGGACCGGAGAGGTTCAGTTCCTCCACAAGACCCGCGCAGGAGGAAGGTCACGGCCGCGGCGCCACGACGGACGAGGTGGACAGCGTGACGCGGCGACAAAACATCCAAAACGACAGAAGGGGACAAGAGAGCCGCGACACAGAATCACGACAGGAGCGACACGACGGAGAACCACGACGACGCGAGCTGAAAAGCGAGACAACAGGACAACGGCAGCGGGACGACCCGAGACGGAAACAGTTCTTTGAGGAGATGCAACACACAGACCAACAGAAGCAGGACGAGCCACGGGGCACGGACGAAGACACCCCAGACGCCCCCTACGAGGCTCCCCCCCAGATAGCCGATGACACCGTAGTAGACCATCTTTACGAGGCTACCCCCCAGATAGTAAATGACACCCTGGGAGACCATTTTTACAAGGCTACCCCCCAGATAGTAGATGACACCTTAGTAGGCCATCTTTACGAGGCTACCCCCCAGATAGTCGATGACTCCCTAGTAGGCTATCCTTACGGGGCTCCCCAGATAGTCTACGGAACTGGGGACACTGGGGACGGGGAATATGAACCCGGGGTCGGACTCTGCGCCTCCCACGGGCAGATGATGAACCTCTACTGCCAGGACTGCGGGGAGTGGGTCTGTCGGGACTGCCTGAGAGTCCAACACAGACCTCCGCCACACGGGTCCTGCCAGGTGATCTCCGCCGCCGAGGGAGTGAACCAGATCAAGCTGACGCACTCCTCCTTCCTCACCGCGCGATCCAACACCCTGGAGTACTTCAAGGAGGAGCTGAGGAGGATCATCAACGAGTGTACCGGCAGCATCCACCTCCACAGGGACAACATAAGGCGATTAGAAGCTCAAATAGAGGAGGATCGAAGACTTTTGAGAGGGATTAAGTCCATGAGGAACCTGGCGAAGGAGAAGAGGAAACAAGTCGACTACTGGGAGGAGGTCCTGAAGGATAACTTGTCCCGGATAGACGAGTCCTCCAGCTCGCAGGATGTCATCAGGGCGGTGCAGGAGACGTCTGGGGATATCCTACGGAAGGCGATGGAGGCGGTGTCCCTAGAGGCGAGTGCGGGGGTCCTTCTCTCGCCTCCTGAATACTGAACACACCTGGATGACCTCACCTGAGTTTACATTTCTTGGGTAATTTTTTTTTATACTTTTTATGGAATCAAGTTTTATTCATTTTTCTGCTTTCCGATTTTTTTTTGTCTTTTTTCTTTTGTTGAATTTAGTCTCTTTAGGTCTGATTTTGTTTAGTTTGGTTGTTCTTTTCTTTCTTTTCTTCTCTTCTCTCTTCTTTTCTTTTCTTTTCTTCTTTGTCTGAAGGATATTATTTCTTTTTCGCTTTCTCTCTCTAATTCGGGTTCGTTTGATATGGCGTCTCTCTCTCTCTCTCTCTCTCTCTCTCTCTCTCCTTTACAGAAAGTCCGAAAGTCCTTGAAAGTAAGATTTTGGCGAAAGTTTTTTTTTCCCACTTCTCTTTAGCTTAACTCCCCCCCCCCCCCTCTCTCTCTCTCTCTCTCTGAACTGTATCTATTTTATTTATTATCTTTATTCTATCAACTGTATCGTGATTTTACTCTATTTTATTTATTTATTTATTTTCTATTGTCATAACTCTCTCTCTCTCTCTCTCTCTCTCTCTCTCTCTAGGGGGAGGAAAATTTATGATGAATGACGAAAAAAAAAGAAATAATATACACAATTGAACGTTCAGCTCCTCCCTCTCTCTCTCTCTCTCTCTCTCTCTCTCTCTCTCTCTCTCTCGGGGGAGGAAGAGGAGAAGGTCGCTAAACTTGCTGATTATTTCCTCATTGTTTGTCCTCCTTCGCTAATTATTTCCCGGCCAGCAAACTTTTTTCCCTAGTGTATTTCCCTAGCGTATTATTCCCTAGTGTATTTCCCTAGCGTATTATTCCCTAGTGCATTATTCCCTAGTGTATAATTTTTCTTCTTAGCTATCCGTCATTTTACGTACACACATACATACATACATACATGGTTATATACATACATACATACATGCTTACACACACATAGGCCTACATACAACTTCTAACTTCACATTCCTTAGGCCTATATATAAAATTCTTTAATCATTGACCAAAAAAAAAAAGAAAATTATGCAAAAACAAGAAAAAAAATGTAAAAAAAAAAACCTTTAGATGATTCTTTTAAACGTCAGAAGACAAACACATTAATTTTTTTTAGTATTATCTCATTTTCTTTTATTTCCTTACGATTTGAAACTATAAGGGTGAAACTACTGTGGATTCGAGCACTAAAAACCACCCTTGTAATGATTCCTATGTACCTTAAGGGAGGAGAGACTTTAAGGGAGAGAACAACATCGATTTCCACCCTACGAAGAAGAAGAAACGAAGAGGAGGAGGAGGAAAAAAACAAAAAAACAAAAACATAGCGAGACAGAGAAGGAAGAAAAAGCGAAGTAAGAGGAGAAAGAAAGAAAAGAACAAGAACATAGCGAGACAGGAGGAAGAGAAGGTAAAAACAGGAAAGAAAAGAAACGAGAAGAAGAACAAGACGAAGAAGAGGAGGAAGTGGAGAATGGAATGAAAGAGGAATAGGAGAAAACGAGATAGAGAAGAGGAAGAAGTGGAGGATGGAAAGTAAGAAGAGGAGAAAATAAGATAAAGGAGAGAAGGTGAAGAGAAAATAAAAAAAGAGGAAGAAGAAGAGGAGGTAGATAAAAAAGAAGAAAAAAAAGAACAAGAGGAGGAGAGAATGAAAGAAGAATAGAAGAAAACGAGATAAAGAAAGGAGAGAAGATAAAAAAGAATCAAGAAAAGAGAGGAAAAAGAAAAAGAAAAAGAACAAGAGGAAATGAAAGACTAGAAGAAAACGAGATAAAGAAAGGAGAGAAGATAAAGAGGAATCAAGAAAAAAGAGGAAGAAGAAGAGGTAGAGAAAAGAAAACAATCCCCCTTATGGTTCGTGTGGGATGTAATTGTCTTCCTAAGGGTCCCAAAATATTGTCTTTATATTTAATTGAGTAAAAGAGGTAAGAAAAAGTGAAGGAATATTTTCTTTCCCTAATTGAATGTATCTTTTTA
This sequence comes from Eriocheir sinensis, assembly GCF_024679095.1. NCBI lineage: Eukaryota > Metazoa > Arthropoda > Malacostraca > Decapoda > Varunidae > Eriocheir > Eriocheir sinensis. The sequence goes on from NC_066568.1 coordinate 4,157,535, forward strand.
AGTGGAGAGAGAGAGAGAGAGAGAGAGAGAGAGAGAGAGAGAGAGAGAGAGAGAGAGAGAGAGAGAGAGAGAGAGAGAGAGAGAGACACACACACACACACACACACACACACACACACACACACACACACACACACACACACACACACACAGAGCAAGCGTCCATAAAACCGTTTTCCTTTCATTTTTCTCGTTTTTCTTTTTATCTTAAAAAAAAACACGATCTCACTCTCTCTCTCTCTCTCGCCTCAGCTAACCTATCCATCAAATTCTTTCTTTTTCTTTCTGCTTCAATCTCTCTCTCTCTCGTACCGCAGCTTACTCTCAATCAAATCCTTTCACTTTTTCTCTCTTCGTTTATTCTTTCTCTCCTTCCTTCTTTCTTTATATACATTTTCACTCCTTTATCTCTTATCTCTGTGTAATAATAACTCTCTCCCTCTCTCTGACATTATCTATCTATTTACTAATCTGTCTATCAATCTATCACACTCATGGAATATTTTTTTCATTCAACATTTCTCTCCATTTATCTTTATCTTGCTTTAAGTTAGGGAATGTTTTTTTTTGTAATATCTCAATGTCGTTCTCTATATCTCAATTTATATGTCTAGCTAACTAACTAACTAACTAACTAACTAGCTCAATAGCGTTCTCTTTCTCTTTTTATATGTCTAGCTAACAAACAAACTAACTCTCTAACACTTATTTTGATATTTCTTTGTCATTTTTTACTTATTTCTCTGTGTAAAATAACTTTCTCTCATTTAATCAATCTCTGTCTCTCACCTTCCCTCCCTCTCTCCCCCGCCCTCTCCCTCTCCCTCTCTCCACTAACTAACTAACTAACTAACTAGCTCAATATCGTTCTCTTTCTCTTTTTATATGTCTAGCTAACAAACAAACTAACTCTCTAACACTTATTTTGATATTTCTTTGTCATTTTTTACTTATTTCTCTGTGTAAAATAACTTTCTCTCATTTAATCAATCTCCTCCACTAACTAACTAACTAACTCTAACACTTATTTTGGGATTTCTTTTTCGTCTTTTACTCCTTTCTCTGTGTAAAATAACTTTCTATCACTCAATCAATCAATCTCTGTCTCTCATCTTCCCTTCCTCTTCCCCCTTCCTCTCCCTCTCTATTGATCTATTTATCTATCTCTATCTCTCTTTAAGTTGGTGAATGTTTTTTGTGTAATATTTCAATGTCGTTCTCTGTTTCTCTATTCTTTTACTCCTTTCTCTGTGTAAAACAACTTTCTATCACTCAATCAATCTCTCTCACTCACCTTCCCTCTCCCCCTTCCTCTCCCTTTCAATCTCTCCACTTACTTAAAGAATGTTCCTCCGCCTCTATAATCTCCCGCACCACCGCCCTCTCCTGCGGCTGCTCAGTGCGCGCCTCAATGTCCCTCAGAATCAGCGGCACCTTCATGATGTGTTGTACGGGCGCCACCAGCAGGTCCGTCAACTGGAGCTTCTTGCAGCGCGGGTCCCGGTTGCACCACTGACGGAGGGAGAGGAGGAGTGAGGAGTGTGAGGAGTGGGAGAGGAGGGATGAGTATGAGGAGAGGTGTGTGAGGGAGAGAGAGGAGATGAGTGAGTGTGAATGAGGGAGGGAAGTGTGTGTTAGTGTGAGTGAGAGGTGTGAGAGAGGAAGCTGAGAAAGTGTGAGAGGGAGAAGTGTGAGAAGGGGAGATAGAGAGGGTAGAGTGTGTTTGAGTGTGTGTGTGTGTGTGTGTGAGAGAGAGAGAGAGAGAGAGAGAGAGAGAGAGAGAGAGAGAGAGAGAGAGAGAGAGAGAGAGAGAGAGAGAGAGAGAGAGAGGAGAGGGTGTGAGTGAGTGAGTGAGTGAGAGAGAAACAGAGAGATAGATATGTAGAAAGAAATGAAAAAAAATGAGAAACCAGAAAAGAAAGGGAAAATAAAAACAGAAAGAAAAGGAAAAGAAAAATGGAGTACGAAGGAAAAGAGAAAGGACAATGAAATCAAAGAAAAGAAAAGAAGAGATCAAGACAAAGGAAATAAGAAAAAATACAAGGAAAAGAGAAGAAAAAGATCCATTGAGGCAGAAAAGAGGAAATTAATAAAAGAATGAAAGGAAATTAGGAAAGAAGGAAAGAAAGGGAAAACAAAGAGGAAAGAAAGAGAAACAGAGGAAAAAAAAAGACAAACGAGAGAAGAAAAACAAACCCGGAAAAGACAAAGAAGCGAAATTAAAGACAGGAAAAAGAAAACAAGGAAAATAAAAAGGAAAATAAAACGAAAGAAAAGGAAGAAGAGAACAAGACAAAGAAGAAAGAAAAGAAGAAATAGAAAAGACAAAGAAAAAGAAAAAGAAAACGAACAGAAGCGAAATTAAAGAAAGCAGAAAGAAAACAAGGAAAAGAAAAAAAGAGAACAAGACAAAGAAGAAAGAAAAGAAGAAATAGAAAAGACAAAGAAAAAGAAAACGAACAGAAGCGAAATTAAAGAAAGCAGAAAGAAAACAAGGAAAAGAAAAAAGAGAACAAGACAAAGAAGAAAGAATACAAGAAATAAAAACAAAGAAAAAAAGAAAACGGAAAGAAAGAAGAAAGAGAGTAAGGAACAAAAGAAAGGAAAAGAAAGAAAAACAAGAGAAAAGAAGTAAGACCAAAACAACGATTAGATAAAAAACAAAACAAAAACAAATCAAAACAAAAAAACAAACACTTCACACACACACACACACACACACACACACACACACACACACACAAAACCCTCCCCCCTCCTCCCACCCACCCACAGGTAAACAAAGGTTCAACAAAACACCTGTCCACCTGGGGATAATCAGGAGTCTCATTAGCAGGAGGTAGGAGCACAGGTGTTGGACGTTACCTGTGGAAGGGGTTCGAGGCGCATATAAGGAATCCAATCCTACCGAGTGTACCTTTGCAGGGTTAAGAGGGAGACTGTGAACCTCTGTAAATTTGGAGGAGGAGGAGGAGGAGGAGGGATGGAGGAAGAAAGAGAGGTATAAAAAAGGAAAAAAGGAAGGGGATAAGGGAGGAGGAGGAGGGAGGGTGAGTGGACGGAAGAAAGGAAGGAAGGAAGGAAGGAAGGAAAGAGGAGGAGGAGGAGGAGGAGAAAGGGAGGAAGGAACTGAAAAGGAAAGAAGAAAGGAAGGTAGAGAAGAAGGATGGGAGGAAGAAAGATAGAGAAGGAGGAGAAGAAGGAGGAGAAGAAGAAGGAGGAAGAGGAGGAGGAAGGAATGACTTAATGAAGAAGAAAGAAGAAAGAAAGAAAGAGAATGATGGACAGGGTGGAAAGGAGAGAAGAAGAAAAAGAAGAGGAGGAGGAGGAGGAGGAAGAGGAGAAGGAAGAAAGGACTTAACTATGAAGAAGAAAGAAGAAAGGGAAAGAAGAAAGAAAGAAAGAGATTGATGGACAGGGTGGAAAGGAGAGAAGAAGAAAAAAGAAGAAGAAGAAGAGGAGGAGGAGGAGGAAGGGCAAGAGGAGGAAAGAAAAAAAAAAAGTGTCATCTCTCCAAGCAAAATCTTGAAGGAGGAAAACAGTGGAGGGAAAATTAATTAACAGGTGTGTATATATTACCTGAGTGAGGGCAGGTGAGCTAATTAGTGACACCTGAAGAGGAGGAGGAGGAGGAGGAGGAGGAGGAGGAGGAGGATCAAAGGAATAAAAGAACTATAGAAAAAGAAAGATGAAGAGGAAAAAAAAAAAGTGAAAATGAGATAAAGGAAGAAAGACGAAGCTGAGAAAACGGGAAATGAAGAGGAGGAAGAGGAAGAGGAGGAGGAGGAGGAGGAGGAGGAGGAGGAGGAGGCATAACGATATTTTCTTTTCCCTGTTTTTCTTTTTTTCCTATTTATTTTCTTTCTCTCCTTCTCTTCCTTCCTTCTTTTCCTCCTCTCTTTGACCTTCCTCCTCCTCCTCCTCCTCCTCTTCCTTATAATCACTTCTCCTCCTCTTCCTCCTCCTCCTCTTATTCATATTCGTAATTAAAACTTCAGAAAAATATGACTGAAAAAAAAGAAAAAAAAAGATTAGATATATTTCCTTCCTTCCTTTGTTCCTCCCTTCCTTTCTATCTTTCTCATCTGCTTCTCTTTCCTTCTTTCTTCCTTCCTGTCTCCATTCTTTCCCCTCCTCTCTCTTTCTCTCTCTCTCTCCCTTCCTTTCTTCCCTCTTCCCTTTTCTCTCTCTCTTTCCTCTCTTCCCTTCTTTATTCTTCTCCGACCTCTCTTCCTTCCTTCCTTCCTTCCATCCTTCTTTCTCTTTCTCCACATTCCTCTTCCTTCTTTCCTTCTCTTTCCACTCTTCTCTTCCTTTCTATTTTCCATTTTATTCTTCTTTTTTTCCTCTCTTCCTCCTTTCCGTTATTCCTTCTTTCTCTCCTTCTTTCCTTCCCTTCCATTTTACATCCTTCCTTCCTCCCTCCATTCCTTCTTTCTCTCTTTCCTTTCTTCCCTTCCTTCCTTCCTCTGTTCCTTTCTCCTTCCCTTTCTTCTCCGTCTCTTTCCTTCTTCCTCTCTCTTCCCTTCCTTCTTCTCTCTTGCCTTCTCCTTCCTTTCCTTCTCTCTCTTTCCTTCTCCTTCCTTTCCTCCTTTCTATTCCCTTCCTTCCTCTCTCTCCTCTTCCTCCCTTTCTCTCCTTCTTCCTTCTTCTCTCCAGGTAAAGCAAAAAATAGGATTATGAAGGGAGAGAAAAAAGAAAAAGGAGAAAAAGAAAAAAAAAGGAAGAGAAAAAAAGGAAAGAAGAAAGAAAGCAAGGGAATGAGGGACAAGATAGAAAGGAGAATAAAAAGGAAAAGAAAAGAAAAGGAAAAATAAATCATAGGAAATTATTTAATAGTGGAACGAGAGAAAACGACGAAAAACTCACGCGCAAACTAAGATAATTTGAATGTGGTAACGATTTATTTTTATTTTTATTTTTTCATTTTTTTCCTTCTTTGACGAATGCAGGAAAAAAACGGATGATTTGGAGATATTTAAAAAAGATTGTGTGAGGGTTTGAGTAAGTTATAATGGTGTTCTCTCTCTCTCTCTCTCTCTCTCTCTCTCTTCCTTTCTTTTTATCTTTCTATCTTTCTTTTGTTATTTGCTTTCCTTACTTCCTATTCATATCTCTCTCTCTCTCTTTCAGTTTCGAGTTGCATTGGGAAAGTTTAAATGAGGACAAAACAACACACACACACACACACACACACACACACACACACACACACACACACACCCACACACCCACACACAAACACACAGGTACAAAAAATAAACGTACAGGTATTTTTCTTTAACTAATTGATCTCTTCACAAAAACTTCGTGTTAATTGGAAAAAAAAAAAAAAAAAAAAAACGTGTTTCGACCCTGTTGGTGATCGTGTGTGGGTGTGTGTGTGCGTGTGTGTGTGTGTGTGTGTGTGTGTGTGTGTGTGTGTGTGTGAAATGGAATCAAGATAACTCTCTCTCTCTCTCTCTCTCTCTTTCGGTATTTTAAAATAACCTACCACAAAGAACCAGAGGAGTAAAAGGAAGAGGAGGAGGAAGAAGAGGAAGAGGAGGAAGAAGAAGAGGAGGAGGAGGAGGAGGAGGAGGAGGAGGAGGAGGAGGAGGAATAGGATGAAAACGCATAATCCTACTTATCCGAGAGAGAGAGAGAGAGAGAGAGAGAGAGAGAGAGAGAGAGAGAGAGAGAGAGAGAGAGAGAGAGAGAGAGAGAGAGAGAGAGAGAGAGAGAGAGTTTATCCATTACAGCAAAAAGAAAAAAAAAAGTCTTAGTGTGATATATAAAGTTAAAAAAAATAATAACAAAATAATAAGGAAAGAAAGAGGAAAAAAAGGTTCTCTGTATTTTCCTAACTTTGAAATTCTCCCTAAAATTATGACTTGATCCCATTACTCTCTCTCTCTCTCTCTCTCTCTCTCTGACCTTTCATTTCGCCTTTATTCACTTAAATCTATCTTCCTTTCCTTCCTTCCTTCCTTCTTCTTTCCTCCCTTCCTCCTTATCTTCAACGCACTCTCTCTCTCTCCCCTTTTCCTTCTTTCTTTCTTTTTATCTTCCTTTTTTTTAATTTCCTTTCCTTTCTTTCAATTCCTTTCCTCCTTATCTTCACGGCATAGTCTCTCTCTCTCTCTCTCTCTCTCTCTCTCTCTCATCTTCTACCTCCCTCCTTCCTTCCCTCTCCCTTCTCCTTTCAATTTCCATCCCTCCTATTCCATCACCTCTCTCTCTCACTCTCCTTCTCCTTTTCCTATCCCATCCTTTACTTCCCTTCCTCTCCTTTCAATTTCCATCTCGCTCCCCTTTCATCACCTCCCTCTCTCACCCTCCTTCCCCTTTTCCTATCCCTTCCGTCATCTCCCTTCCTTTCCCTCTCCCCTTCCCTCCTCCAACCTTTCCCCTCTCCCCTTTCCTTCCCTCCACCAACCTTTCCCCTCTCCCCTTTCCTTCCTTCCTCCAACCTTTCCCCTCTCCCCTTCCCTCCCCCTTCTTTCCCTCCTCCAACCTTTCCCCTCTCCCCTTTCCTTCCTTCCTCCAACCTTTCCCCTCTCCCCTTTCCTTCCCTCCTCCAACCTTTCAACTCTCCCCTTCCCTCCCCCTTCCTTCCCTCCTCCAACCTTTCCCCTTCCCCCTCTTTCCCTTCCCCCTCCTTCCCTTACCTTCTCGAACTCGCAAAATTCCAGCTGTCTTCGAAGCGTCTCGAGGTAATTGAGGGCATTGATGTAGTTGAGGGCGTAGCGATGATAGGCTTGACACAGCATGATGGCCTTGCTACCCTGTTTGGGGGGAGAGAGAGGAGTTATGGATTAGCGAAAAGGGAAATGAAGGAAAGATGGAGAGGGAAGCGAAGGAACATGAATGGGAAGGACACGACATGAGAGAGGAAACATGGAAACATGGAAACATGGAAACGCAGGCAACAGAAAGCCTATTGGCTCATTACGAGGTTGCCCGCTTTGGTGATTTAATCTGCTCGACAGCCTGGGGCCTGGGGAGCAGATGAAGCACCTCGACATTGAGGAGTAGATGAAAGCACCTCGATATTGAGGAGCAGATGAAAGCAACTCAATATTCAGTTTACTCCCGACGCAGCGAAGTGACGGTCGATTCTATATTTGAAGGAGTTGATAGTATTCGCATTTACTACTTCTGAAGGAAGATTGTTCCAGTGACGGATGACTCGGTTTGAAAAGAAACTCCTTCCGATGTCTGTGTTACATCGCTTAGACTGAATGGGTAAACCGTTATTTCTAGTTCTTAGGTTGGTTTGCAATTCAAAGAAATTGGAGTAATCGACGTTATTGAATTTTTTCAGATACTTGAAGACTTGAATCATATCTCCTCGTAGGCGTCTTTTCTCTAATGTAAAGAGATTGAGTCGCTTGAGTCGTTCCTCGTACGGTTGAGCCCTTAAGGTTGGTATCATTTTCGTGGCGCGTCGCTGAATCCTTTCCAGTAAATCAATGTCCTTTCTGTAATTAGGAGACCAGAACTGTACTGCATACTCGAGGTGCGGTCTTACCATGGAATTATACAAGGATAGCATCACGTCTGGCGTTTTACACTGAAGTTCCTCGCTATGAACCCGAGCATAGTGTTGGCTTTGTTGTATGCTTTTTACAGTGATTCGCGTGTTTCAGGTCACTGCTGATAGTGACTCAAGATCCTTTTCCTCCTGCATCGCTTGCAGAGGTCTCCCATTCATGATGTATGTGGTTACTATTTCTGGACCCAATGTGCATGACTTTGCATTTGTCAACATTAAAGGACATTTGCCATTTTTCCGACCATTCGATAATGTGATTGAGGTCTTTCTGAATGATTTCGCAGTCGGTCTTTGTGAGGGCCTTTCTCCCCACCTTAGTGTCATCAGCAAATTTCGATATTGTGGATTTCAGTCCTGCTTCGAGGTCGTTGATATATATGATGAAGAGAATGGGTCCCAGCACTGACCCTTGAGGCACTCCACTAGTGACTGGAAGCCAATCGGAAGGCTGTCCGTTGAGTAGTACTCGTTGTTTTCTGTCGGTGAGCCAATCTCTTATCCACGCGATCAGATTGGCTCCAATGCCCGCCGAGTGCAGTTTCTTAAGGAGTCTCGTGCGGTACTTTGTCGAAGGCTTTGAAAGTCCAGGTATATAACATCACTGGGATGTGGGCATCCCAGTTCTTATATATACCTTGGAAGAAGTCTAATAAATTCGTTAGGCAGGAGCGCTTGTTTCTGAAGCCATGCTGGGTGTCGGAGATTACATTATTGTCTTCTAGAAACTTAACAAGTTTGTCTCTAATAATCTTTTCGAGTATTTTTCCTGCCACTGATGTCAAACTTATGGGCCTGTAGTTTAATGCAACGCTTTTGTCTCCTTTTTATTAAATAGGGGTTACGTTCGCCATCTTTCAGTCTTCCGGGACCTTTTTCAAAAGAAAAGACTGATTTAAAATGTTAGTGAGTGTCTGAATAATTTGTTGTTTAAGCTCTTTAATAACCGCGGGGACAAACCGTCAGGTCCTGTTGACTTGTTCGTGTCGAGTTTATCCAAATACTCTCACTTCTTGGTCGCATATTGAGTCAATTTTCAGGGGCGTGATTCCCCTCGGCGGGTCAGGGTTCTCGGGCATGGTTTCGATGTTTTCGACTGTGAATACGGATGCGAAGTTACTGTTGAGGATTCTGGCCATCTGTTTACTGTCCTGAGTTGCAGCTCCAGTCTCGTCTGTCAGGGGACCAATATTGGATTTTACTTTCTTTTTCGATCTGATGTATGTGAAGAATTTTTTTGAGTTTGTCTTGATGTCACGCGCTATTTGTTTTTCGTAGTTGCGTTTACTGCTCCGAATAAGGGTGCGACAAGCTCTGAGGCTGTTGTGGTACTGAGAACGGGCTTCGGCCGTGTCATTCTCTTTCATTAGGTTATAATTCCTTTTTTAAGTTTACCGCCCTTTTATTTCTCTGGTCATCCACGGTGGATCTACGGCACCATTTACTCGCCTGGGTTTCGTCGGCACTGTAGCCTTTTCTACTCCCAAAGCTTATCTTTGAAGTTGTTCCACACGTTGTCGATTGTATTGTCGGTTAGGTGAAGTTGGTCCCAGGTCGCAGAGGGAAGCAGCTCACGGGCTAGGTTGAAATTTGCTTTTTTGTAGTCGGGTATCACTGACGGATTGTCTACGAGTTTGTGACTTATGTTGACATTGAAACGGATTAAGTGGTGATCGCAACCGTTAATTTTTTCACCAACTTCACAGTCGCGAATGAGGTCGGGGTCGCTTACTAATACCAAATCCAGCAGATTGTTTTCTCTTGTTGGTTGAGTTACAACTTGACTGAGGAACGAATATTCCACCATTTCTATAAGCCTGTTACCCTCTTGATCTCCAGTCAATTGTCCCCAGTCAATGTTAGGGCAATTAAAGTCCCCAATTATTATTGCTTCTTTACTTTGTGTTAGAGAGTGAAGCTCTTCGTACAGGGCAGTGTCATCGGCTGCCTGTTGTTTTGGAGGCCTGTATACGGTCGCAAGTGTTAGTTTCTTATTATTCGCAGTTATTTCCACATAGACGGAGTCGTAATTCTCTGCGTCCTGTTTGTCTATTTTTATGGCAGGGAGCGTACTTTTACGTAGCAAATTACTCCTCCTCCTTTCTTGTGCATTCGATTTTTTTGGAAGTTTTCGTACCCGGGAAATGACAGTTCAGATACTAGATGTGCAGAGTTGGCCCAAGTCTCTGTGATGGCTACCACATCTGGTTTCTCAGTTGCAATATACGCCCTAATTTCGTCCTTTTTGGGTAATAGACTGCGTGCATTTGTGTACAAAATGGAAATGTGACTACTGGTTTGGCCGCGTCGTGTTGAATGAGTTCGCTTGTCGGAGGCGTCGTTGGTTACACAGTTTCTGCAAGCCGCATCGACGCTACGGTTCGGTTGATCAAGGGTTGCCTTTGCCTTGCCCTCGCCTCCAGTTTTTGAATAGCTTTCGAGAAGCTTTCAACTGCATCGTTCAGGAGCCTTCCTAGCCGCGCCGAACCAACCTCGTTCAAGTGGAGTCCGTCCTCCCAAAACAAATCTGGGCGCTGGTTGAAGTGATGCCATGCGTTCATGAACCCTACGCCTTCATCGTTACATAACTGCTTTAGACTAGTGTTGACGCCGTACGCTTTACTGTTGTTGTATCCGGCGAACGTATTGACTCTCGGTAGAATTCCAGAGACGATGATGTGAGGGGACTTGGTCTTGTATTTCCGAATGACTTGACGGTATTTTGCTAACAGGTCCTGAATTTGAGTTGACTGAAGGTCGTTGGTTCCGGCATGGATCAGATACACTGTGTCGTCCTTCGCATTTACTGAAACTGCATCGACAGCTGATTCAATATCGTCCAGTTTGGCCTGGGATACAGAAACGCTGCCGTGTCAACGTATTCCGTCCGCAAAACTCCAGTTGGCCTCTCACCACACTGTCTCCAACTAAATTGACTCTAGTAGTTAGTTTGCCCATACCAGGAAACAGCGTCTGGTTCGTACAAGTGACAGCTGGTAGAATGGTCTTGTGATTTCTTCTGGAAGGGCGCGAGGTACAAGAGGGAGCGCGGGCTAAGGTGGGTTTGGAAGTGGTGGTGGTGATAGTAGTGGGTGATTGGGGAAGGGTGGAGGTGAGGTGTGGGTGGGGAGATGTGGTATCAGAAGTGGAGGAGGAGGCGGAGGTTGAGTTCGTGTTGGAGATGGAAGTGGAGGATGGAGGGTGATGAGGATAGGGAGGAGTCAAGGGTGTTGGAGGGAGAGGAAGGAGAGCGGGAGAAAGGGGAGTGGTACTGTGGATGGAGGTGGATGGGGTAGGAAGGAGGTGGATGGAGTAGAATGAATGGTAAGGGTGGCGGGGCTCAGGCGTGGCAGAGGAGATCGTGTTGGAGATGGAAGTGGAGGATGGAGTGGTGATGAGGATAGGGGAGGAGTCAAGGGTGTTGGAGGGAGAAGAGGGAGTGGGAGTTGATGAGGTAGCAAGGGAGGTGGATGGGATAGAAGGAATGGTAGGGGTGGCGGCGGGTTCCAGCGTTGCAGAGGAGTGGGGTGGTTGAGGCGAGACAGAGGAGATCGTGTTGGAGGTGGAAGGGGAAGATGGAGTGGTGATGAGGGTAGGGGAGGAGTCAAGGGTAGTGGAGGGAGAAGAGGGAGTGGGAGTGGATGAGGTAGCAAGGGAGGTGGATGGGGCGGAAGGAATAGTAAGGATGGAGGCGGGTTCAGGCGAGGCAGAGGAGGAGGAGGAGGTATGTAATTGGGTCAGAGGAGGAGAAGAGGAAGAAGACAAGGAGAGAAAGGGAAGGAGAAGATATAGAGGAGAGAGGAAAGAATGGTGGATTAGCGAAAAGGGAAATGAAGGGGAGATGGAAAGAGAAGCGAAAGAACAGTAATGGGAAGGAAACGAGATGAGAGAAGAGGAGGAAGAGAAGAGAAAAGGGAGGAAAAGATAGTAAAAAAGTAAAGAGGAAAATATTAGCAGTAAAAATAAAGTTGTAAAATAGCTGCACAATGTTTCCTGTTGATTTTTTTCTATTTTTTCTTCTTTTTGGTGAATGTTTAGTAGACGTAAAGAGACATAGATAGATAAACTAATAAAGAGAGGAAGAGAAGGAAAGGTAGAGTAGAGGGAGAAGAAAGGTGATTAGAGGAAAGTTAAGTAAAGGAAAGATAGACGTAGAGAAATAAATATACAAAGATTAATAAAGAGAAGAAGAGGAGAAGAGGAAAAAAAGAAGAGAAGAAGAGGAGGAGAAAAGAGAAAGAGAAGAAGAGGAGGAGAGGAAAAAAAAGAAGAAGAGAAGAAGAGGAGGAGAAGAGAAAAGAGAAAAAAGAAGAAGAGAAAGAGAAGAGAAAGAAGAAAGAAATAAGAAAGAAGAGAAAGAGAAGAGAAAGAGAAGAAGAGGAGGAGAGGAAAAAAGAGAAGAAGAGAAGAGAAGATAAAAGAGAAAGAGAAGAGAAAGAAGAAGAGAGAAATAAGAAAGAAAGAAAGAAATAAGAAAGAAGAGAAAGAGAAGAGAAAGAGAGGAAGAGGAGGAAAGGAAAATAAAGGAAAGACGGAAAGGAAAACGCAAACAGAGATAGATAGATAGATAGATAGATAGAGAGATAGAGAGAGAGAGAGAGAGAGAGAGAGAGAGAGAGAGAGAGAGAGAGAGAGAGAGAGAGAGAGAGAGAGAGAGAGAAAACGTGATTAAGGGCAACACAATTAGGTTTCGTTATTGCACAGAGCGCCACACATATTTGCGAGGCCAACACTTTTACAATCGAATTACAAAAAAAAAAAAAAAATAATAATAAAAAAAAAAATAAATAAACAAACAATGTAATAAAGATTCAGAAATACGACAAAGCAAATCATATATTCCGTAATTACATGAAGAAACGGATGCGAGGGAGTTTGGAAATATATACAAAATGAAAATGAGGTAAAAGAAATGTAAATGAGTAAACAGGTGATATTTTTTTACAGGTTATAAATGCTGAGTTAAGGAAAATAAAGGGATAGTGGAAAGTATTAAAGGAAAGATATAAGGTACAATATAGTAAGGAATAAATGAAAATGATGTAAATGTAAATGAGTATACCAGTGACATTTTTTTACAGGTTATAAATGCTGAGTTAAGGAAAATAAAGGGATAGTTGAAAATATTAAAGGAAAGATATAAGGTTCA
>NC_066568.1:4175217-4187717 GCF_024679095.1 Eriocheir sinensis
TATTAAACTCCAGACAGACAGACATACAGACATTTAGAAAGACAGAAATGCAGAAAAAATATTGAACTCCAGGCAGACAGACAAAGAAAGACAGACATACAGACATTTAGAAAGACAGAAATGCAGAAAAATATTGAATTCCAAACAGACAGACAAAGAAAGACAGACATACAGACATTTAGAAAGACAGAAATGCAAGAAAAATATTAAGCTTTAGATAGACAGACAGACAAACAGACATTTAAGAGAAACAGAAATGCAGAAAATATTGAACTCCAGACAGACAGACAGACAGAACTTTAGACAGACAGACAGACACATTAAAACAGAAAGATAGACAGACAGACAGACACACATTAAAACAGAAAGACAGACAGACAGAAAATTCAACAAGATATATTAAAAAAGACACAGACAGACAGAGAAGAGAAGACTAGAGAACTAGAGATGAAAATAATCAAAACAAAACAAGACAACTGAGAGAAGAAAAGAAGAAAATATGGAAGAAAAGAAAAAACGAAAGAAAGAAGAAAGAGGAAGAGGAAATAGAGAGAAACAAAAGCACATCTACACACACACACACACACACGAGAGAGAGAGAGAGAGAGAGAGAGAGAGAGAGAGAGAGAGAGAGAGAGAGAGAGAGAGAGAGAGAGAGAGAGAGAGAGAGAGAGAGAGAGAGAGAGAGAGAGAGAGAGAGAGAGAGAGAGAGAGAGAGAGAGAGAGGTTGAGTCACCCTAATTGGAACAAGCCAGGGCGTGGAGAATCATAAACAACAGAGCGAATAATCTTGTTTCCACCACTGCTTAGATTGTTGTTGTTGTTGTTAGTGTAGTAGTAATAGTAGTAGTAGTAGTAGTAGTAGTAGTAGTAGTAGTAGTAGTAGGAGGAGGAGGAGGAAGAGAAAAACAAAAAACAAAAAAAGAAAACTGTGGCAGAATGTGAAATGAAAGACAGAGAGACGCGAGAGAGATTAATAAAGAAAAAAAGAAGGAAAAAGACAAAATGCGAAAGAGAGGAATAGAAGAGAAAATGCAAGAAGTCCGAAGGGAAATAGGAATAAAGAGAATGAATAATGAAATGGAGGGAGAGAAGGAGAGGAAGAGAGGGAGAGGAAAGACGGGGAAGGGAGGAAGAGGGAGGGAGGCATTAAAAGAGAGGAAGGAGAGAAGGGAAGAGAGGGGGAGAGAGAAGGTAGGAGGAGAGGGAGAGAAAAGGAAAGGTAATATTAGAGTGTGTGTTACCTGTCCATTTTTTATTATGCCAGGTAACACTCTCTTTCTATCTATCTATCTATCTATCTATCTATCAATTTATCTAAGTCTTTCTCTCACAAACGAAAGGAAATGGGAAATAAAAACAGGACATATATGCTCTCTCTCTCTCTCAAACACACACGCACAATAACAGCAGAAGCATATGAGAAGCAGAAACTGAAGCAACAATACCTCTCTCTCTCCCTCTGTATCCCTCTCTCAACCCTTCCTTCCTTTCCTTCTTCCTCTCTTCCCCTTCCTTCCCTTTTCCTCATTTCCTCCCTCTCCCTCCCTTTCCCTCCCTTTTCCTTCCCTTCCCCTCTTTCCCCACCCTTCCTTTCTCCCCATTTCCCTTCCCTTTCCTCCCCATCTTTAGCCCTGTCTATTTCCTTCGCTTTCTCTCCCTCTCCTCCTACCTTCTCTCTGCCCTTTTCTTCCTCTCCCTTCTATCCCTCCCTCTTCCTCTCTTTCCCTCTTTCCTCTCCCTTCCTTCCCCTCTTCACCCCCTCCCTTCTCCTCCCTATCCCCCTCTCTTTCCCTCTCTACTCCCCCCTCCCTTAATCTCTCCCTCCCACTTCCTCTCTTCCCTTATTTCTTCTCCCTTCCTTCTCCTCTTTTCCCACTCTCTTCTCCTCCCTATCCCCCTTCTCTCTCCCTCTCCCTCTCCCCTCCCCTTTCGCACACTCACGCAACACAGCTCGTCGAGGTTGCCGAAGAGCAGCTCCGGCTCGGCGAACATCGCGTATCCGTCCACCTGGATCTTCTTGAGCGGTTCCATGTACACCTGAGGACGAAGGGAACCAGGTGAGTCAGGTGCAGGTAAGTGGAGGAAGGGGACAGGAAGGGGGAGAGAAGGGGACGAAGGGGTGACGTGTGGGGTTGATAAGGTTAAAGTTAAGGGAAAGGGAAGAAAGGGGAAGAGAGGAAGAAGGACGGGGACATTGAGAGAGAGGAGGAAGAGGAGGAGGAGGACATTATATATTAGGAGGAAGAGGAGGAGGACATTATATATTAGGCACATTGTTAGTTTTTTTTCTCATCAAAGGAAGGATAATTTGAAAGGGAAGAGAAACGAATCATCAAAACGCGTCTAAATCTTCACTTTTTCCAATTTTTCACTAGTTTCCTTTATTTTAACAAGCTTTCCTTAATATGGTTAAAAAGCTCATTAAATTCTCTATCCAATCATACCATAGCCATTTTTTTTCATCAAAGGAAGAAGAACAAGAAAGGGAAGAGAAACGAATCATCAAAACGCGTCTAAATCTTAACTTTTTCCAATTTTTCACTAGTTTTCCTTTATTTTTACAAGCTTTCCTTAATATGGTTAAAAGGCTCATTAAATTCTCTATCCAACCATAACATTATCATTTTTTTTCATCAAAGGAAGCAGAATTTGAAAGGGAAGAGAAACGAATAATCAAACCGCGCAATAATCTTCACTTTTTCCAATTTTTCACTAGTTTTCCTTTATTTTTACAAGCTTTCCTTTATACGGTTAAAAAGCTCATTAAATTCTCTATCCAACCATACCATTAATATTTTTTTTTTATCAAAGGAAGCAGAATTTGAAAGGGATGAGAAACGAAGCATCTAACTGCGTCTAAATCTTCACTTTTTCCAATTTTTCACAAGTTTTCCTTTATTTTTACAAGCTTTCCTTTATACGGTTAAAAAGCTCATTAAATTCTCTATCCAACCATAACATTATCATTTTTTTTCATCAAAGGAAGAAGAACAAGAAAGGGATGAGAAACGAATCATCAAAACGCGTCTAAATCTTCATTTTTTCCAATTTTCACTAGTTTTCCTTTATTTTTACAAGCTTTCCTTTATACGGTTAAAAAGCTCATTAAATTCTCTATCCAACCATAACATTATCATTTTTTTTTCATCAAAGGAACCAGAATTTGAAAGGGAAGAGAAACGAATCATCAAACCGCGCAATAATCTTAACTTTTTCCAATTTTTCACTAGTTTTCCTTCATTTTTACAAGCTTTCCTTTATACGGCTAAAAAGCTCATTAAATTCTCTATCCAACCATAACATTATCATTTTTTTTTCACCAAAGGAAGCAGAATTTGAAAGGGAAGAGAAACGAATCATCAAAACGCGTCTAAATCTTCACTTTTTCCAATTTTTCACTAGTTTTCCTTTATTTTTACAAGCTTTCCTTTATACGGTTAAAAAGCTCATTAAAATATATATCCAATGGAGGATGTTGAAAACGAAACTTGTGGACTTTAATCAACGCACACTAAAAATATGCAAGCCTTCAATTTTTATGCAGCTAAATTAATATAAAGGATGATACCGCATTTTTTATTATTATTTCAAAGTCTCATTAAAGTCTGGGTCCGGATTTGAGGTGCCACTCACACAAACCGATTCCAAATGTTTCAAAAAGAGTAACAAGAAAAGGAATAAAATAATAATAAAATAATGATGATGATGATGAGGAGGAGAAGCAGGAAGTGGAGTAAGAAACACAAACGAATGAGGAGGAGAAATAGAAGCAGAAAGAAAGGAGGAGAAGAGAAGGAGGACGAGGAGGAGAAGGAAAAGGAAGGAGAAATAGAAATACAAATATAAGAGAAATAATGATAAAAATAATGAGAAAATAATGAGGAGGAGGAGGAGGAGAAGCAGGAAGTGGAGGAAGAAAAACAAAGGAATAAGGAGGAGAAATAAAAGCAGAAAGAAAGGAGAAGAAAAGGAAAAGGAAGGAGAAATAGCAATACAAAAAATCAGAGAAATACAAATAACAAGAAATACAGACAAAGAAAAACCAAACAAAAACAAAACAAAACAAGAACGTAAGCAAAATGGATAACAAAAGAAAACAAAAGACAAATCATAAACAAAGAAAATTGCAAAAAAAAGGAATAAAAAGTAACTCGAGGAAAATCTGAAGAAACAAGAAAAAAGAAAAGAAAACAATGACGAAGATAATTAGAAAAAAGGAATAGGAAACAAAAAAACAAGGAAAATAAGACAAAAAAAGGCGAATGACAAGAAAAATAAGGAAAAACAAGAAAAAAACACAAACAATGGAGATAATGTGCTTAATGAGAGAGAGAGAGAGAGAGAGAGAGAGAGAGAGAGAGAGAGAGAGAGAGAGAGAGAGATGATGATGACGATGATAAAAAATTAGTGGAGCGAATCTGTCCTTTTAGTGAGTGAAGGTGAATAATGATGAATGAAAGTGATGATGATGATGATGATGATGACATAATTATCTACCAGCATCATTATAATTAGGAGAATACGCAATTACTTATGCAAACGCGCCCTACTACTACTACAACTACTACTACTATGACTGAAGGTAATTTACTTCTATCACGCACTTAATGAAGGAAATAATTGCTCAGGTACATTTGTTAATTGCAGGTAAGATGAAAGGGAAAGGAGA
This sequence comes from Eriocheir sinensis, assembly GCF_024679095.1. Classification (NCBI taxonomy): domain Eukaryota; kingdom Metazoa; phylum Arthropoda; class Malacostraca; order Decapoda; family Varunidae; genus Eriocheir; species Eriocheir sinensis. The sequence continues at coordinate 4,179,890 of NC_066568.1, forward strand.
GAGAGAGAGAGAGAGAGAGAGAGAGAGAGAGAGAGAGAGAGAGAGAGAGAGAGAATCTAACACGCCTAATTAAGCTGCAATGCTAACTTATTCCTTCTCTCTCTCTCTCTCTCTCTCTCTCTCTCTCTCTCTCTCTCTCTCTCTCTCTCTCTCTCGGTTAAAAAGGAAGATTAAGGAGGTAAATTTTCAAAACATCAAAGAAAATCTCGCCTTAAAGGGAAAACTTCAATAAAAAAAAATGCCAACTAGATTTTCGAACCCTTTTCCTCCTCCTCCTCCTTCACTTCCTCTTCCTCTTCTTCCTCCTCCTCCTTCTCTTCTTCGCCTTTCCTCCTGAGTCTGTTTCTCCTCTTCGTTTTTCTATTTGGCTTCCTTCTCCTCCTTTTCTTTAATCACATTTTTCTCTTCCTTTTTTCTTTTCCTTTCATGTAATTTCTTTCCCTTTCATCTCATTTTCTATTTCTCCTTCCTTTTCCTTCTCCTCCTCGTCGTGATTCTCTTCTCCTTCTTTCCTTTTGTCTCAATTTCTCCTCCTCATTTCCTTTCTTTTCATTTAATTTCTTTTCCTTTCACCTCATTTTCCATTTCTCCTTCCTTTTCCTTCTCCTCCTCGTCGTCGTGTTTCTCTTCTCCTTTCTTTCTTTCTGCCTCTATTTCTCCTCCTCATTTCTTTGTTTTCCTTCCTCCACTTCCAGCTTCTCCTCCTCCTCCTCCTCCTGCTTCTATTCTATGCTCGGGTTCATCGCGAGGAAATTTAAATGCAAGACGTCGGGAGAATTTCCATATTTGCATAACTCGTTTAAGAGACCTCACCTGGAATACGCGGTGCAGTTCTGGTCTCTTGATTACATGAACATTCATATTACTGGAGAAGAGTAGAGCGACGCGCCACGAAATTTGATACCGTCGTTGAGTGCGCAGCTGTATGAAGAACGACGCAAGCGACTTTTACTCTTTACGTTAGCAAGGGGACAACTACACGGGGATTTGATACAGGTCTTCAAGTACCTCAACAAACTCAGTAACGTCGATTATTCATAGTTACTTTTTATATTCTAGCGCTAAAGTTAAACGAGAAATGACGATCGAACTCTAAACTATAAGGCACTGATACGTAGCATGTATTATAGAGATGTAATTATGATAGGTAATGAGGTCTTAATTACTGCAATACACACCTTATTACCTTATTAGACATTCTACCTAACAGTGTCTTACAAACCGGATGTAACAGATATAGATAGAGTCATTCGTCACTGCAACATCCTTCCTGCAAAGATGTTAGTGCGAAAATCACCAACTTCTTTAATAATCACTGCAACACACACCTTATTACCGTACTAAACATTCTACCAAACACTGTCTTACAAACCGGATGCAATATATATGGTTACATTTTTTTCCCTCAAACCGAGTTATCCGCCACTGCAATAGCCTTCCTGCAAATATGTCAGTGCTAAAATGACCAAGTTCTTCAATAATCACTGCAACACACACTTCATTACCCTATTATACATTCTACCTAACACTGTCTTACAAACCGGATGCAATATATATGGTTACATTTTTTTCCCTCAAACCGAGTTATCCGCCACTGCAATAGCCTTCCTGCAAATATGTTAGCGCTAAAATGACCAAGTTCTTCAATAATCACCGCAACACAGACTTCATTACCTTATTATACATTCTACCTAACACTGCCTTACAAACCGGGTGTAATAGAGATAGTTATAGTTTTCCTTCTAACCGAGTCATCCATCACTGCAATAGCCTTCCTGCAAAGATGTTAGTGCAAAAAATGACCAAACGTCGTAGAAAATCGCACTGTCCGTTACTTCGTTGCGTCAGGAGTGAAGTGAACGTTCAGGAAGTGCTTCAATCTGTTCTTCCTAACGCATAAATATAATAACTAAACCAGAAAGTCTCATTATAGGCCTATACCAAAGTGCTTTCTGTTGCCTGGTCTTCTATGTCTCCAAGTTTTCTCTATATTTTTTTTCCTTTTCCTTCTATTTTTTCTTCTTCATTTTTTTTGTATTTTTTCTTTATTTTTCTTTCCCTACTTTCCTCTTTTTCTTCTTCTTCTTCCTCTTTCTCCTCCTCTTCCTTCTGTCATTCTCTTCCTCACCTTCATTTTCTTTTATGTTTTGTGGACGGAGATGAAATGCTACTATTTTCTCATTAACTCTCTCTCTCTCTCTCTCTCTCTCTCTCTCTCTCTCTCTCAACATTTCTCTTTTTCATTCATTTTTCATATTTCTGAGTGCATGACACGAGAGAGAGAGAGAGAGAGAGAGCGAGCGAGCGAGAGAGAGAGAGAGAGAGAGAGAGAGAGAGAGAGAGAGAGAGAGAGAGAGAGAGAGAGAGAGAGAGAGAGAGAGAGAGAGAGAGAGAGAGAGAGAGAGAGAGAGAGAGAGTAATCTGGTTGTAATTTTTGTCAGGAAAGTGAAATAAAGATAGACAGGATGAAGGAAGAGTAGAGAGGAGGAGGAGGAGGAGGAGGAAGAGGAGGAAGAGGAGGAGGAGGATAGTTTTATGACAGGAGTAACATTTTATTCATAACGCGAGGCTGTTATCTTCTCCTCTTCCTCTTGCTCTTCTTCCTCCTCCTCCTCTTCCTCTTCCTCCTTTCTATCCACCTGAATATCTAAACTTAATCCTCTATTTCCACTTCTCTTCCTCTTCCTTATTCTCCTTCCTCTATCTCCTCTTCCTCATCCATTTCCTCTTCTCTCCCTCTTCCTATCTCTTATTCTCCTTCTTCCTCTAATATCTCTCTCTCTTTTCTCTTCTTATTCTCTTCCCTCATCTGTTTCCTTTTTATTCATTTTCACTTTTTCCTTTTCCTGATCTTCTTTCTTCTCCTCTTCCTATTTATCTTCTTCCTTCTTTGACTTCTCTTTCTTTCTTCTTTTCCTTTTCTCTTTCCTCCTCCTCCTCTTCCTTTTGTTCCTCTTATATGTTCTAAATTTTGTCCTTTTTTCCCTACTCTTTCCTCTTCCTCCTTCTCTTCTTCATTCTCCTCCTCCTCTTCTTTCCCCTCTCTCTTTCCTTTTCCCCCTTCTCTTCTTTATTCTCCTTTTCCTCCTCCTCCTCTTCCTCTTTCCCTTCTCTCTTTTCTCTTCCTCCTTCTCCTGTTCCTCCTCCTCCTCCTCCTCTTTTCTCTTTTTCCTCCTCTTCTTCATTCTCCTTTTCCTCCTAATCCTCCTCCTACATTTCCCATACTTTTCCTTATTTTTGTTGTCTTCTTCCTCTTCCTTTTCCTTCTCCTCCTCCTCCTCCTCCTTCTCCTTCCTATCTTATTCAGTCTCATATTCTTACTAATCCTCCTCCTCCTCCTCTTTCCTCTTCTTTTCCTCCTCTTTCTGTTATCTTCTTCCTTCTCTTCTTCATTTTCCTCCTCCTTCTATATTTCCCATTCTTCTTCCTTATCTTTGTTCCTCCTCCTCCTAATCTCTTCCTCTTCCTCCTTCTCCTCCTCCTCCTCCTAGCTTGTGTAGAGAACCTCGAAGGGAAGAAAAGTGAAGGAAAATTCTTGGGTAGGGAGAAAAAGGAAAATAGAAGAATAGAAAAAAAAATCAGTAACATTAAGTCGAAGAATATCTTCTTCTTCTTCTCTCTCTCTCTCTGTTCTATCTACGTTCCGGGTCCAAAAGGCTGGTCTGACAGAGAGAGAGAGAGAGAGAGAGAGAGAGAGAGAGAGAGAGAGAGAGAGAGAGAGAGAGAGAGAGAGAGAGAGAGAGAGAGAGAGAGAGAGAGAGAACGTTGGATTTAGGGTTGATAGGCTTGCTTTCTCTTTGTTTGTTTGTTGTGTGTGTGTGTGTGTGTGTGTGTGTGAGAGAGAGAGAGAGAGAGAGAGAGAGAGAGAGAGAGAGAGAGAGAGAGAGAGAGAGAGAGAGAGAGAGAGAGAGAGAGAGAGTTGGAAAGGTCGGAGGCCACGCGAACACACACACACACACACACACACACACACACACACACACACACACACACACACACACACACACACACACACACACACACACACACACACACACAAACACACACACAGAGACCTTTGACGGTATATCTTGCAAAGGTAATTAAACTTCGTCAAACCGATAACGAAGAGCTGTACCAATTATAATAATAATAATAATAATAATAATAATAATAATAATAATAATAATAATAATAATAATAATAAATTCCACAATAAAACTTTCCTCATTCCTTTTTTTCCTCATATTTACATTTTTTCACATTCGATTTTTTTTGTATATTCTTTTTCACTTCTTCATTCATTCTTAAAATCATTCTCTTTTCCTGATATTTTCCCCAATTTTACATTTTCATTTTCACTCTTCCAGCTTTTCATTTTTTCTTAAACGCTTTTCTTTCATATTTTCCAACTTTTCTCTCATCCTTAAAATGATTTCCTCTTTTCCTTAATATTTTCCCATTCATACTTCCCTTTTCTTCACTTTTCCAGCTTTTCTTTCATTTTTAAACGTTTTTGTATAATTATTCGTGGTTTTCCTTCATTTTTCCCTTTTTTCCTAATATTTTCCCAAACTTTTATATATATTTTTAACTTTTTCCAGCTTTTCATTCCTGTCTTAAACGTTTTTCTTAAATTATCCAACTTTTCTTTAATTTTTCCTATATTTTCCCATTATAGAATACTTTTTTTTTTGTTTCCTGGTTTTCTTTTATTCATCAACTCTTCCATATTTCTAACTTTAATATTCTTCATCTCCTTTCCTCATATTTCACCTTTATTTCATTCTTTTTTAACTTTTCAACGTTTTTCCTTCATTTTCCCAAGTTTTCCTTTATTATTCTTCTCTTTTCCTCATATTTTAACTTTTTTTCATTCTTTCTTTACCTCTCCTTTCATTTTCCAGCGTTTTTCCTTCATTTTCCCGAGTTTTCCTTTCCTTCCTACCCTTTTCCTGATATATTTTTCCGCTTTCACATCCTATTTCAACCTTTCTTTTCATTCATCATTTTCCCGAGTCTTCCTTTCATTTCTACCCCTTTCCTGATATATTTTTCCGCTTTCACATCCTATTTCAACCTTTCTTTTCATTCATCATTTTCCCGAGTTTTCCTTTCCTTCCTACCCCTTTTCCTGATATATTTTTCCTCTTACATCCTCTTTTCCATATTTTTCAAACTTTCCCTTCCCTCCCCCCTTAAAAATGACCGCACTCTTATACATACAAATTCGTTCTTTTTTCCTTAATTTCTTTTCCCTCGTATAAAGTAAGATTTGATGTGATGGATGATGGGAAAAGTTTTTATGTTGTAAGATAGATGGAAGGGAGGGGGGAGAGGAAGGGAAGATAAGGGATGGAAAGGAAGGGATGAGAAAGAAGGAGCAGAGAACGGAAGGGGAAGGGAAGGGAATAGAAGGGAAGAGAAGGGGTGGAAAGGAAAGAGGAGGGAAGGGAATGGAAGGGAAGAGAAGGGATGGAAAGGAGAGAGAAGGGAAGGGAATGGAAGGGAAGAGAAGGGATGGAAAGGAAAGAGATGGGAAGGGAATGGAAGAGAAGAGAAGGGATGGAAAGGAAAGAGAAGGGATGGAAAGGAAAGAGAAGGTAAGGGAAGGGAATGGAAGGGAAGAGAAGGGATGAAAAGGAAGAGAAGGAAAGGGAAGGGAAGATAAGGGAAGGGAACGAAAGGGAGAGGAAGAGAAGGGAGGATAGAAAAAGAGAAAGGAACAGAAAGAAGCAAAAAGGAAGGAAGGAGAAGGAAAGAGAAAGGAAAGAAAGGGAAGGGAAAGGATGGGAAAAAGAAGGGAGAGGAAGGGAGGAGAGGGGAATTACAGGGGACAAAAGGGAAGGGAGAAAAGGTAAAATGAAGGAAAGGAAGGGAAAAGGGAAAGGAAGAAAAGGTTATGAAAGGAAAGGGAAAAGGGAAAGGAAGGGAAAAGGGAAGGGAAGAAAAAGTTACGAAAGGAAATGAGAGAAAGGAAAAGAAAGGGAAGAGAAATGAAGAGAAGGGATGGGAAGGGAAGGGAAGGCCAGGGAGGTATGGGAAAGGAAGGGACGTGAAGGGAAGAGATGGGAGGAGAAATGGAGAGAAGATAAGGAATGTCAAGGGAAGAGAAGGGACGAGAAGGGAAGGGGGGGAAGGAGGGAGGGAGGAAGGGAGGTATGGAGGTAATATGGAGAGAGATGGACGGAGAGATTACAAGACATTTCTGTATGAGAGAGAGAGAGAGAGAGAGAGAGAGAGAGAGATTGTTTGATTTTGGTCCAAATTTGATGTCTCTCTCTCAGGAATGATTACTGAGTAGGAAAAACTGACATATATGAATTACTAACAATCAAAGGAAGGAAGGAAGGAAGGAAGGAAGGGAGGAAGGGAGAGAGGAAGAGCTAAATATGGAGGAAAGGAAGAAATGAAGGAAGGAAGGAGAGGGGAAAGAAAATATTGATAAGACCTTTGATAATATTTAGTAACTTGATGAAACAAAAACAAAAATTACTCGACGTTTCATTACAAAAAATTACTTGATGTATTGTGAACATTACGAAAATAAATAAATAAATAAATAAATAAAAGTAAATAAAATACATGAGAACCTAACATTATCTAAAACTAACCGAACGTAACCTAACATTATCTGAATCTAAATGAACGTAACCTAACATTATCTGAAACTAACAAAACATAACTACATATGACCTAAAACTACCTAAGCGTAATCTAATTCAACCCAACCCAACCTAAAGTAACCTAACCTAAGAAAGAATATATATAAAAAAAAACTCATCATGAAAAGATAAAATAACAGAAGTTTCCCCTATTCTTCATCCTACCCCCTACCCACAGCCACCTACCCTTAACCTAAAAAGGAATAAAAAGGAAAAACATTATGGAAAAGATCAAGGAAATAAGTACAACACAGTTTTTTCCCTATTTCCCTTCCTTCACTCCCACAAGACTCACTTACAGCACCTCACCTGTCTCTACTCACAAACACATTCATCCCTTACCCAACACACAAAGTCACAAACACACTCCGTATTTCGTCTAGCCCACCCTCAAACCAATCTCCCCATTCCCTCCTCACATATACACATTACCCCGAGTCCCTCCCCGTCTCAATACTCACGTTCTTCAGCACCATGAGATGATCGTAGAGGAAGGCGCATTCGGACTGGAAGAGATCCCAGACCGCCTCCCGCCAACACACTCCCTACTTTCCACACCCTCAAACCAATCTCCCCCTTCCTCCCCACACAAACACATTACCCCAAGTCTCTCCCCGTCTCAATACTCACGTTCTTCAGCACCATGAGATGATCGTAGAGGAAGGCGCATTCGGACTGGAAGAGATCCCAGACCGCCTCCCGCCTCTTGGTCTCCGTCTTGTTCATCGACGCTCTCACGTTCTCCCGCGCGGCCTCCAACGCCCTCTCCACGCTCTCCATTCCCGTAGTACAGTCCGAGGTAGGATCCGTAGTTACAGTCGAAGTCGTAGTCGTAGTAGTCGCCGAAGTCGTAGTGGAGGCCGTGGTAGTGGTCGTAGTAGTCGTGGTCGAGGTAGTGGTTGTCGTGATCGGATTTAGCGCACTTGACTTCAACCCACCAAGGACCGAGGCCTTATTGAACGCCCGAATTGAAGCCCGGTCCGAGTGGTGGTACCGTTCACTCAAGAGGTTCAGAAGCCCCGAACGCCCTCTGTCTAAAGACCTCTCACTCATCGTCCTCATTATGGTCATCGGGTGCCTTCTGCGGGTCAAGGGCGGGTCACTGTCAAGGCAGGTCAAAGCCATCACCTGGTCATGTCTCTCTAAACGCTCGGGTCTGGTCTCCGCTCGTCCCGGGGTGATTA
>NC_066568.1:4192717-4200217 GCF_024679095.1 Eriocheir sinensis
GAAACACGTCAGGAACATGTCGCAAACACGTCAGGAACACGATGGGAACATGTACAACACGGAAACAGTATTGACACGTGTTGGATAAATTGAACAGAAAATATAAAACAAAGACCAGCGTGTCAGGAATCACCATTTTACGAGCGAGTATAAAACGCAAACACCACTGACACGTAGAAAAAAAGAAAAAAAAGAGAAACTAGAAAAACTTCAGAAACACACACAAAAAACCTGGAAACACGTCAAAAACAGAATTAAGAAAATATAAAAGTATAAGTAATAATATATAATAGTATAAGTATAAATAAGTAAAAGTATATGAATAAAAGTATAAGTATAAAAAAAGCATAAGTGCAAACACAACACAATATGGATGTAAACAAGTATTATAGACTCTAAACACTTCTTAAACATTAAACATTGGAAAAAAACCATAGCAAACAAGATTCAAACAAGTATTAAGGACTGCAAACATTTCTAAAACATAACACTGAAACAAACAAACAAACAAACAAACAAGATTCAAACAAGTGCCTGGTCAAACTCTTTCGCCTCTGCCTGTCAACATCTATCTTTCCTTCTTGCTGGAAGTATGCCTTCACACAGCCTGTACCTAAGAAGGGTGACCGCTCCAATCCCTCAAACTACCGTCCTATTGCTTTACTTTCTTGTCTATCTAAAGCTTTTGAATCAATCCTTAACCGTAAGATTCAAAAGCACCTTTCCACTTCTGACCTTCTATCTGATCGCCAGTATGGGTTCCGCAAGGGGCGTTCTACTGGTGATCTCCTAGCCTTCTTAACTGACTCTTGGTCATCCTCTCTTAGCCGTTTCGGTGAAACTTTTGCTATTGCGCTGGACATATCAAAAGCTTTTGATAGGGTCTGGCACAAATCTTTGCTTTCTAAACTACCCTCCTACGGTTTCTATCCTTCTCTCTGTACCTTTATCTCCAGTTTCCTTTCTGACCGTTCTATTTCTGCCGTGGTAGACGGTCACTGTTCTTCCCTAAATCTATTAACAGTGGTGTCCCACAGGGTTCTGTCCTATCTCCACTCTTTTTCTGTTGTTCATTGATGATCTTCTTTCCAAAACGAACTGTCCTATCCATTCCTACGCCGATGATTCCACTCTGCATTATTCAACTTCTTTAATAGAAGACCCACCCTTCAGGAACTTAACGACTCAAGGCTGGAGGCTGCAGAACGCTTAGCCTCAGACCTTACTATTATTTCCGATTGGGGCAAGAAGAACCTGTGTCCTTCAACGCCTCAAAACACAGTTTCTCCACCTATCCACTCGACACAATCTTCCAAACAACTATCCCCTATCCTTTGACAACACCCAGCTATCACCTTCCTCAACACTAAACATCCTCGGTCTATCCTTAACTCAAAATCTCAACTGGAAACTTCATATCTCATCTCTTACTAAATCAGCTTCCTCGAGGCTGGGCGTTCTGTACCGTCTCCGCCAGTTCTTCCCCTGCACAGTTGCTGTCCATATACAGGGGCCTTGTCCGCCCTCGTATGGAGTATGCATCTCATGTGTGGGGGGGCTCCACTCACACAGCTCTTCTGGACGAGTGGAGGCAAAGGCTCTTCGTCTCATCAGCTCTCCTCCTCATACTGATAGTCTTTTACCTATTAAATTCCGCCGCAATGTTGCCTCTCTTTCTATCTTATATCTATATTTCCACGCTGACTGCTCTTCTGAACTTGCTAACTGCATGCCTCCCCCCCTCCCGCGGCCCCGCTGCACTCGACTTTCTACTCATGCTCATCCCTATACTGGGAGCAAAAATATCAGAAATGTCAGAAATGGAAGGAAGTTTAAACGAAAAAATCTGATTGTTGACGAAAAATGAGACTAATTAAATCGAGGGAGAGAGAGAGAGAGAGAGAGAGAGAGAGAGAGAGAGAGAGAGAGAGAGAGAGAGAGAGAGAGAGAGAGAGAGAGAGAGAGAGAGAGAGAGAGAGAGAGAGAGAGAGAGAGAGAGAGAGAGAGAGAGAGAGAGAGAGAGAGAGAGAGAGAGAGAGAGAGAGAGAGAGAGAGAGAGAGAGAGAGAGAGAGAGAGAGAGAGAGAGAGAGAGAGAGAGAGAGAGAGAGAGAATGTGTGAGGAAATGAAAGAAAAGAATAAATAAACACAAATATGCATAGAAAAACATAAAGGAACAATAGAAAAATAAATAAAGGAAGGAAGGAAGAATAAGCGAATGATTGAATGAATATGAGACGCGAAGAACGAAAGATAAAGAAAACGCCAGAAAGAAAGGAAATAAGAAAGAAAAGAAAAAAAGGGGAAAGAGGAAAAACACAAAATAAACAAACAAAAAACAAACAATGGAAACAAGCTAAATACAAGGTCAAGGAAGGGAGGAGAAGAGAAAGGGGCGAGGGGAAAGGGAGGGAAGGAAATGAGAGAGGAAGGAAGGAAGAGGGAAGGAAGAAAGGGGAAGGGAGTGAGGGGAAGGGAGAGAAGGAGAGAAGAAAGAGAGGAGCAGGAGAGAAGAATGGAAGGAAAGGAAGGGCTAGGGCGGGAAGGGAGGGGAGAGAGAGAGGAGGAGGGAAGGCGAGGGGAGGGGAGAGGAGAAGGGCAAGAAGGGGAGAGAGAGGGGGGAGGGAGGTAAGGGCGAGGGGAGGGAAGGGAGGGGAGAAAAGAAAGGAGGGGGGAGAGGGGGGGAGGGAAGGGCAAAGGGAAGGGAGTGAGGGGAAGGAAAAGGGAAGGGAGGGGAAGGGAGTGAGGGGAAGGAAAAGGGAAGGGAGGGGAAGGGAGTGAGGGGAAGGAAAAGGGACGGGAGGGGAAGTGAGTGAGGGGAAGGAAAAGGGAAGTGAGGGAAGGGAGTGAGGGAAGGAAAAGGGAAGGAGGAGAAGGAAAAGGAAGGAGGGAAGGAGTGGGGAAGGAAAAGGAAGGAGGGGAAGGAGGAGGGGAAGGAAAAGGGAAGGGAGGGGAAGGTAGTGAGGGGAAGGAAAAGGGAAGGGAGGGGAAGGGAGTGAGGGGAAGGAAAAGGGAAGGGAGGGGAAGGGAGTGAGGGGAAGGAAAAGGGAATGGAGGGAAGGAGGAGGGGAAGGAAAAGGGAAGGGAGGGGAAGGGAGGAGAGGGAAGGAAAAGGAAGGAGGGAAGGGAGGAGGGGAAGGAAAAGGGAAGGAGGGGAAGGGAGGAGGGAAAGAAAGGAGGGGAAGGAGTGAGGGGAAGGAAAAGGAAGGGAGGGAAGGAGTGAGGGAAGAAAAGGGAAGGAGGGGAAGGAGGAGGGAAGGAAAATGGAAGGAGGAAGGGAGTGAGGGGAAGGAAAAGGAAGGAGGGAAGGAGGAGGGGAAGGAAGGAGAGGAAGGAAGTGAGGGGAAGGAAAAGGAAGGAGGGGAAGGAGGAGGGGAAGGAAAAGGGAATGGAGGGGAAGAAAGGAGGGAAGGAAAGGAAGGAGGGAAGGGAGTGAGGGGAAGGAAAAGGGAAGGGAGGGGAAGGGAGTGAGGGGAAGGAAAAGGGAAGGGAGGCGAAGGAAGTGAGGAAAAGGAAAAGGGAAGGGAGGGGAAGGGAGTGAAGGGAATTGGAGAGAAGCAGGAGAGGGAAACGGAGGGGAAGGAAGGGAGGGGAAGAGAAGGGAGGGGAAGAAGAGGGGAAAGAAGAGAGAGGGGAGGGAGGGAGGGAAGGCGCTCACGGCTACAAGGGAAACATTGATAGCTTTCCGTCAAAATATTTTCACCTGTATTTTTTCACCTTCACGAATACAAGCGAACCAATCAAGTCACCTGTATACACCTGAAGCGACGCCGATAGACAGACAACAGGTATACAGACAGATATTTGGACCATCAGATAGAGATACAAACGAGCGGCAAAAAACAGACATAGACGGATGACAGATATAATTACAGATTGACAGACAGATTGACAGACATATATAGACAGATGGACAGACAGATTGACAGACATATATACAGAGATGGACAGACAGATTGACAGACAGATTGACAGACAGATATACAGACAGAGTGACAGACAGATTGACAGACAGATATACAGACAGATTGACAGACAGATTGACAGACAGATATACAGACAGACAGATTGACAGACAGATATACAGACAACGAAGTACAAAGAAATATAAACAAAACAACGGTCAAAGAAATATACAAACAGGAAAATTTAACTCAAAAACAAAAGGACAAGATAAAAAATGCAAGAAAAATACTGTAAAAACAATCAAAACAAAAATCAAAACAAAACAACGGTCTAAAAAATAAACAAACAAGAAAATTGAACACACACACAAAAAAGAACATGATAAAAGAAAGACCAAGAAAAATCCTGTAAGAAAATCAAAACAAAAAAACAAAACAAAAAAAAAATAAACAAACAAGAAAATAGAGCACAAAAAACAAAAGAACAAGATAAAAAAAGAGCAAGAAAAATACTGTAAAAAAATCAAAACAAAACAAAACAAAACAAAAAAATTACTACCCTTTAATGCGACTCACCTTTTTTTCTTTTTCTTTCCCTCTCTTTTTTCCCCTCTCCCTCGTTTCTCTCCTTCTCACCCTTTCTTACCCTTTTCCTCTTCCTTCCTACTTCTTCATTTTCTTTTCATTCTCTTCTCTTATACTCAATTTCCTTAATCATCTATCTATCTATCTATCTATCTATCTATGAGGTATATCTCCCCTCTCTCTCTCTTTCCTTTCTTTTCTCTCCTTCTCTCTCTTACTCCTTTCTCCTTCCCTCCCTTTCCCCTCATCCTCCTCCCTTGCCTCTGTTTCCTTTCTTTCCTCTCCTCCACTTATCTTACTTCTTTCCCCTCCCTCCGTTCCCTCTCCTTCCCCTACCTTTTCTTCCCTTCCTTTATCTCTTTTCTCCCTTTCTTCTATCTCTCTATCTATCTATCTATTTATCTATATTTTCTGCTTACATCTTTCACATTATCTTTCTATCTATCTAAATATCTTTCTTTGTCAATCTATGCTTTCCTTTCTACTTACACATATTATCTCTTTCCATCTATCTATCTATCTATTTATCTATTTTTCTATCTATATCTCTGTCTATCTATAAATATCTATCCTTACTCTTTTTCTCTACTTTACTCTGCTTTCCTTCTCTTCTCCCCTTATCTCTCACTACCTAATCAATTTTATCTATTTCTCGCTCTTACTCTCCTACCTTATCTGTTTGTATCTATCAATATCTATTTGTATTTACATTTCTCGCCCTCCCTGAATCACATACTCTATCTATCTTATCTCTCTTTTAAATCAGTATCAATATTTCTTCGCCATATTTATCTATATATCTCGCTTACAACCTCACAGGAGCTAAATTTAATAAGAGGAAGGTGAGGGGAAGGAAGGAGAGAAGAGGGAATGAGGAGAGAGAGGAAGGGAGGGAGGGAAAGGAAGAGAGGAAGAAGGGGAAGGGAGGGAAAGGAAGAGAAGAAGGGGAAGGGAGGGAAAGGAAGAGAGGAAGGAGGGGAAGGGAGGGAAAGGAAGAGAAGAAGGGGAAGAGAGGGAAAGGAAGAGAGGAAGAAGGGGAAGGGAGGGAAAGGAAGAGAAGAAGAAGGGGAAGGGAGGGAAAAGAAGAGAAGAAGAAGGGGAAGGGAGGGAAAGGAAGAGAGGAAGAAGGGGAAGGAAGAGAAGAAGAAGGGGAAGGAAGAGAAAGGAAGAGAAGAAGAAGGGGAAGGGAGGGAAAGGAAGAGAAGAAGGAAGGAGGGAAGGAAGGAGAGGAAGAAGGGAAGGAGGAAAGGAAGAGAAGAAGGGAAGAGAGAAAGGAAGAGAGGAAGAAGGGGAAGGGAGGGAAAGGAAGAGAAGAAGAAGGGGAAAGGAGGAAAGGAAGAGAAGAAGAAGGGAAGGAGGAAAGGAAGAGATGAAGAAGGAAGGAGGAAAGGAAGAGAAGAAGAAGGGAAGGAGGAAAGGAAGAGAAGAAGAAGGGGAAGGGAGGGAAAGGAAGAGAGGAAGAAGGGGAAGGGAGGGAAAGGAAGAGAAGTAGAAGGAAGGAGGACTGGAAGAGAGGAAGAAGGGGAAGGGAGGGAAAGGAAGAGAAAAAGAAGGGGAAGGGAGGGAAAGGAAGAGAGGAAGAAGGGGAAGGGAGGGAAAGGAAGAGAAGAAGAAGGGGAAGGGAGGGAAAGGAAGAGAGGAAGAAGGGAAGGAGGGAAAGGAAGAGAAGAAGGGAAGGAGGAAAGGAAGAGAGGAAGGACGGGAAGAGAGGGAAAGGAAGAGAGGAAGGAGGGGAAGAGAGGGAAAGGAAGAGAGGAAGAAGGGGAAGGGAGGGAAAGGAAGAGAGGAAGAAGGGAAGGAGGAAAGGAAGAGAAGAAGAAGGGAAGGAGGAAAAGGAAGAGAAGGAAGGGAGGGAAAGGAAGAGAAGAAGAAGGGGAAGAGAGGGAAAGGAAGAGAGGAAGAAGGGGAAGGGAGGGAAAGGAAGAGAAGAAGAAGGGGAAGGGAGGGAAAGGAAGAGAGGAAGAAGGGGAAGGGAGGGAAAGGAAGAGAGGAAGAAGGGGAAGGGAGGGAAAGGAAGAGAGGAAGAAGGGGAAGGGAGGGAAAGGAAGAGAAGAAGAAGGGGAAAGGAGGGAAAGGAAGAGAGGAAGAAGGGAAGGAGGAAAGGAAGAGAGGAAGAAGGGAAGGAGGGAAAGGAAGAGAAGAAGGAAGGGAAAGGAAGAGAAGAAGGAAGGAGGAAAGGAAGAGAGGAAGAAGGGGAAGGGAGGGAAAGGAAGAGAAGAAGAAGGGGAAGGGAGGGAAAGGAAGAGAAGAAGAAGGGGAAGGGAGGGAAAGGAGGAGAGGAAGAAGGGGAAGGGAGGGAAGGAAGGGAGAGGGAATGAATGCAAATAGATATAAGATAGATATAAACATAGGCAAGGTAGGGAAGTAAGAACGAGAAAGAGATAAAATTGATTAGGTATTTACTATTTATCTCCTTACAACCAAACTCACCTATCAAGTTGGTCCGCTGAGTGAGCACTTTAGAGTAGACGAGCAGGTCCCCGGGGCAAACCTGCATAGGCGGGATGACCACGATGCTGGATCTCCGCTTGTTCCGCGTGATGCCCGACTCCTGACACCTGGCGGAGATAATTAACAGGTGTGTGAGGAGGTGAGACTGAGATATATGGATAGAGACATAGAGCTAAACAGGTCGATGGAGAAGTTGATAGCTAGATATAGGATAGATACATACAGGATTAAGGAAAATGAGTAAGAAGATATAACAATGTGATAAGAAAAGGGAGAGAGGAGAGAAAGACGAAATGAAAGAATCGAGGTGTGTGAGGATGTGAGAGACAGAGATACGGATAGAGAAATAGAGATAAACAGGTCGATGGAGTAATTGATAGCTAGATAGATGTAGGATAGATAGATGCGGGATTAAGGAAGTCGAGGAAAGAACAGGAAAAAAAAGGTAGAAGTGATAGATATGAAGGTAATAGGAAAAAGATACATAAGCAGAAAGATAGATAGAGATATGTGTCAGTAAGTTAGAGAAAGAAAACATATATAGACAGAGAGATAGACAG
>NC_066568.1:4205217-4207717 GCF_024679095.1 Eriocheir sinensis
GAGAGAGAGAGAGAGAGAGAGAGAGAGAGAGAGAGAGAGAGAGAGAGAGAGAGAGAGAGAGAGAGAGAGAGAGAGAGAGTCTGAATACTGCATAGCTTCGATTCACCCACCACCACCACCACCACTACTACTACTACTACTACTACTACTACTACTATTACTATCATTCTTTTTAGTTCTTTTCTTTTCCTTTTTTTCGCTTTTTTTCAGCATTTTTATATTTTTTGTTTTTCTTCAATCTTATTTTTGTTTTCATTTTCCTGTTTATTGTATATTTTTCATTTTTTTCTTTTCCTTTTCTTCTCCTCTTTGTTATGTTATTCAGTATTTTTTTATTTTCTTCCTCTTCCTTTCTTTCTTTTTCGTCTTCCAACTCCACTTTTTATTCTCTTCTTTTCCTTCCACTCCATTCTCTCCTCCTCCTCCTCCTTCTTTATCTCCTTTATTTCCTTCTCATCTCCTCCAGTTTCTCTTCCTCCTCCTTCACTTTCTTTTTCCTTTCTCCTTCTTCTTCTTCTGTTTATTTTCTTCTTCTCTATCTCCTCATTTTTATATTTCTCCTTTACTTCCCTTTTCTTTTCTCGCCCTCCTCCTCCTCTTGAACTGTTTTTTTTTTCTTTTTTTCCTTCTTTTTCTTCTCCTTGTCTATTTTTAGTATACTCTCTCTCTCTCTCTCTCTCTCTCTCTCTCTCTCTCTCGTCTTTCCATTTTTCCATTTCTCCTCCTTCTAGTTTTATCATTCTTTTTTTCTTCTACAACTTTTATTCTTTCTTCTCCTTTCCCTTCTTCCTTTCCTTTCCTTTCTTTTTCTCCTTCTTTTGTCTTTTCTTGTTTCCTTTTCTCCTCTTCCTCTTTCTTTTCTTTCTCTTCCAGCTTCTTGCAATCCTCTCCTCTTCCACCTTTCCCTTCCTCCTCTTTCTCAACTTTCTCTGTCTCATAATTTATCCAGCTTCTTGCCCTTCTCCTCCTCCTTTCTCTTCTCGTTTCTCTCCTCCTCCTTCTTCTTTAACCTTTCCTCCTTTAATATCACTTCATCTTCTCTCCTCCTCCTCCTCCTCCTCCTTCTCCTCTTACATCGCCTCTTCCCTTCTTTATGGTGTTCTTCTTCTTCTTCTTCTTCCTCTTTTTATCTCCATTTCTCCTTTAGTTTCTCTTCCTCTTCTTCGTGTTTTTCATCTTTTTTGTTTTTCTCTTCCATTTCTTTTCTTCTTTTCCTTTCTTTCTTCTTCCATCTTTACGTTTGTTCTCTTATTCCCCTTTCTCTTCATTCTCTTTTCTTTTCTTCTTTATCTCCTTCTTCTTCTCTTTTTCTCGTTCCTTTCCTTTTCTCTCATTTTTCATCTTTTCATTCATTTCCCTTCTACCTCTTTTCTCTCCTTCTCTCTTTCTCTATCTTCTTTCTCTTCCTCCTTCTCTCTCATTAGCCTTTCCATTCTTCCTCCCCTCTCTCTCTCTCTCTCTCTCTCTCTCTCTCTCTCTCTCTCTCTCTCTCTCTCTCTCTCTCTGCACCATCTCTCTTCTGCTCCTTCTCCTCCTCCTCTTCCTCCTTCTCCTTCTCGTTCTCAACCTTTCCATTCCTCCTTTCATCCACTTTCGTTCTCTTCCACCTCCTCCACCTCCACCTCCTCCTCTGGGCATTGCATATTCTAAGGACACAGTTTCAGGGTCTATATTTAGCAAAAAGATCACATCAGAAAAGGTCTCCAAACAACCTTGAGGAGAAAATAGAAACAGAGAAAAGATTACATAGGTGGTATTAGATTATTAAGAAAGGGAGGGAGAGGGAGAGAAAAAGGAAGGGAGAGAAAGAAAGAGAGAGAGGAGTTTACAAGAAGAGAGAGATGGGAAGAGAGAGGGAGAAAGGAAGAGAGAGAGAGAGAGAGAGAGAGAGAGAGAGAGAGAGAGAGAGAGAGAGAGAGAGAGAGAGAGAGAGAGAGAGAGAGAGAGAGAGAGAGAGAGAGAGAGAGAGAGAGAGAGAGAGAGAGAGAGAGAGAGAGAGAGAGAGAGAGAGAGAGAGAGAGAGACTGGTTCACTGACATTTAACTTTTCCAATCTACATTTTTTTTTGGTTGTTTTTATTTATGTTCATTCAATCCTGTTTTATTATTGTTTTAAATTTGTTTTTATTTTTATTTTGTCTCTCTCTCTCTCTCTCTCTCTCTCTCTCTCTCTCTCTCTCTCTCTCTCTCTCTCTCTCTCTCTCTCTCTCTCTCTCTCTCTCCTCCTCCTCCTCTTCCTCTGTTTCTTCACCTCTTCCTTTTCTTCCCCTCCTTTACCCATCTCCTCTCCCTTCCCCTTCCTCCCTTTTCTTCTTGTATTTTCTCTCTTCCTCTTCCTCCTTTCCCTTTATCTTCCTCTCTTCCCCTCTTCCTTCTCTTCCTCTCCCTACTATTTCCTTCCACTTCCTCTTCCATCTTTTCCTTCCTTCTTCCTTTTCCCTTCCTTCCTCCCTTCCGTTTCCTTTCCTTTCTCGTATTTTCTCTCTTCCTCTTCCTCCTTT
>NC_066568.1:4212717-4270217 GCF_024679095.1 Eriocheir sinensis
AAACAGTTACTATAGGTCTTGACTCAGAAAATTCATATATGCTTCCTTAATAATGAGACTTTCTATACAACAAAGTAACCTCATTCTGTGTTGATTTATACTATAAGTTGCTGGCTATCATGTGTCTGAAGATACCCCAAATTTAACCTAACAAAACCCCTAACAATTACTAAACGTCTTGACTCTGAAAAATCATATATGCTTTCTATACAAAAAAGTGACCTCATTCTGTGTTGATTTATACCATAAGTTGCTGGCTATCATGTGTCTGAAGATACCCTAAACTTAACCTAACCTAACCTAACAAAACCCCTAACAATTACCAAACGTCTTACTTACTAATGAGACTTTCTATACAACAAAGTGACCTGATTCTGTATTGATTTTAGACCATACGTCGCTGGCTGGTGTGTGCTTAAAGAGACCCTCAACTCTATTCGTAGGCGACACAAAGGAGCGATTCTCAGCAGCCCGGCAAAGGAAGATCACGAATCCCACGACCCACGATCCACCACTGGCGACTCGGGGCAAAGGAACACTCACCATCCAAGTCTTCATTATACCGCTCATCATGTTGACGTGCTCGCTTGAAAGGCTTCCGAACGCACGGGGGAGAAAAGTGGAATCGAGTACTTTATCTCCCTTCTCGTCATCGGCACGTTATTAAAGGCGCTTCGTGACTGCTGATGAAGGAGTGAGTGAATGAAGGGTTGGCTGAGTCAGTGAGTTTATGGTGTCACGATCAAGGGGTCAATGATATAGAAGTGGAAAAGGGGGGAAATAAGGAGAGAGAGAAGGAATAGGAATGAAACTAAAAAATGGAAGGGAAACTAAAGAGGAAACTAAAATATGAATGATAAGAGAAAGGAAAATAAGCGGAAGATGAAAAAATAGGGAAAAGGAAATAGGAATAGAAATGAGGGAAGCTCAGAAAGAAAGGAAATTGAAAAGGAGAAAGAGGAATGGAACTAAAAAATGGAAGGGAAACTAAAGGAAGGCTAAAAATGAATGAAAAGAAAGGAAAATATGTGAAAGGTGAAAAAATAGGGAAAGGAAGAGGAAATGGGAATAGAAATGAGGGAACACAAAGAAAGAAAGGAGATTAAAAAGGAAGAAAAGTAAATGAACACAAAATAAGAGGGGAAAGAAAGGGGAAGGAGGGCGAAGGAAAGAAAGGGAAAAAGGGATAAAAAAAGAAAAGACAAGGAAGATAAATCCCACACACAAACAATCACATACACATATTCTTCTTCCCTCCCACACACACACTTTTGGAGATACAATATACAAATACACTAACACATATACAACCCCGCACTCCCCCTTCCCCCACACACAAACAATCACATACACATATTCTTCTCCTCTCACACACACACGCACACACGTTCGGAAATACAACACACACATACACTCCCCCTCTCCCCCAACACACACACACACGCACACACAAACTCTTCCCCTCTTCCTTCTCCTCCTTCCCCCACTCACCCGTTGACAGGCGTGGAGGGCGGGTCCTGGGCATCATAGTTGGCCGTGTCTGTGAGCAACTTCGGCGGCACGAGAGCTCGGCGCCGCGTGAGGGCCGAGGCTGGGGGGCCGGCGTCCTCCTCCCCGTTGTCAGAATCCGAGCCTTCCCCCCCCTCGTTGCCCCGGAAGAGACTCTGGGGCTCATTGTCCTGGGGGGGAAGAAATGGAAGGGGTTAGTATTGGGGAGTTGGGGAATTGGGGGATTGAAGGAGAGGGGATTGGAAGGATTGGGGGGAGAATGAAGGGGAGATTGGAATGGAAGGGGGGGGTTAGTATTGGGAAGTTGGGGAACTGGGGGGATTGGAAGGATTGGGGGGCGAATGAGGGGGAGATTGGAATGGAAAGGGGGGTGTTAGTATTGGGGAGTTGGATAATTGGGGGATTGGAAGGATTGGGGGGGAGGGGATTGAAAGGGAGATTTTTGTTTGGAACGGCTATGTTAGAATTAGTAAGTGTTGGGGCTCATTGTCCTGGGGGGGAAGGAATGGTGGGGGTTAGTATTGGGGAGTTGGGGAATTGGAGGGGATTGGAAGGATTGGGGGGGAGGAATGAAGGGGCGATTTTTGATTGGAAATGTTGCGTTACGTTCACTGCAATATCTCCCTTCCCTTCCTCTCTCCCTCCTTCTTTCCCTCCCTCCTCCACTTAACCGCAATGTCTCCCTCCTTCCTTCACTCCCTCATTCCTTCCCTCCCTCCTCCACTTCACTGCAATGTCTCCTTCCCTCTCTCCCTCCCTCCCTCCTTCCCTCCACTTTCAGCTACACATTTACTTCCTGCTTTCCTCCTTTCTTCTCTCCCTTCCTCCCTCTCCCTCCTCTCTCTCTCTTCCTCTCCTTCCACTTTCTCTCTCTCTCTCTCAGCTTGCAGTTTCACTCCCTCCCTTCCTCCCTCCTTCCTTCCCTCTTCCATCTTTCCTCCCCTCTCTCCCTCCCTCCCTTCCATCTGCAGTGCAACCCCTTTATTCCCCCTCCCACCCCCACTCCTCCTCCTCCTCCTCCTCCTCGTTCCTTTTTCTTCTTTATCCTCTTCCACCATTTTTATTCTTATTTTATTTCGTCCAAGTCTTCCTCCTCCTCCTCCTCTTTCTTCCTTCCTCTTTTTTCCTCTTTCTTATCCTCCTCCTCCTCCTCCTCCTTCTTCGCCAATTTTTTCCTTCTTAATCTTCGTTTTCTTTTCTTCTCGTCCTCCTACGTCTTCCTCCTCCTCCTCCTTCTCCTTAAGAGCCTCTTCATAGGACTCTTCAGCGTCTCCTCTAAAGAAGAGAAAAATAGGCCCGGAGACACGATGCCACACACACACACACACACACACACACACACACATACTGGAATTCCCTTGACATTTAACAGCATTCATTTTGCAGTCTTCTCCTCCTCCTCCTCCTCCTCCTCCTCCTTCTTCTCCTCCTCCTCCTCCTTTTCCTCCTTCTCCTTCTCCTTCTTGGAATACACATCGATGCAATGAACCAGAAATCAGACTGCAGAAGGAGGAGGAGGAGGAGGAGGAGGAGGAAGTTAGGAGACCTTCTATAAGTTGAAGAAAAAAAGAGAAAAAACCTGCATGAATAAATAAAAAATAGTAAAGAAAAAAGAACTGATCGTAAAATAATTAAAAGAAAGAAAGAAAGAAAGAAAGAAAGTGCCAGCTCACAAATGCAAAGCAACACACGAACAAACACACAGAAATTCCTTTGCAAGAAAATTAAGAGAACGTGAGAGAGAGAGAGAGAGAGAGAGAGAGAGAGAGAGAGAGAGAGAGAGTGCCACCCCCCCTCCCCCCCGTGGCACAGTTTTGATGCCTCGCGAACATCATGGGACGTGACACGAGCCATTAACGTGCCAATCCCGCCTCTCTTCCCTCATCTATTTTTCACGCGGGGATGAACAGAAGGGCAGCCAAGGAAAAAAAAATGAGGAAGGAAAACGTAGAAGGAAAAACGGAAGATAATTAGAAGGGAAACGAAAGAGAAAGAGGAGGAGAGAGGAAAGAGATATGAGATGATGAGAAAGAGAAACAGGAGGATAAACAAGCGAAAGAGGAGAAAGGGAAGAGAACGAGAAAGAGAAAGGAAGGAGAAATAGGAACGTAATGAAAACAGGAAATATAAATAATGAGGAAAGAAGAATATGATGAAAAAAACGAAAAACACAACAATAAGAACGATGAAAATGTGGAAAACAAGGGAAAAGGAAGTAGAGGTGAGCATAATGAAAATAGGGAAAATAAACTAAGGAAAATAAAGAAGAAAATAATGAAAAGAACAGAAAAAACGACAATAAGAATGATGAAAATGAGGAAAACAAGCCAAAAAGGAAGAAAAGATGAGCATAATGAAAAATAGGGAAAATAAACTAAGGAAAATAAGGAAAAAATAATGAAAATACGTAAAAAAAACAATAAATTCATCGTTGTTTCAAATTCATGTTCTTGTTCTTCTCTTTCTATCTTCTTCTTGTTTTCTTTTTTACCGCCCGCCGGGAGATATTGTTTCCGGCTGTGCAAATTGTTTTTTTTTGTCTGTAACGCGATAACTTTTGAACCATTACAGCTAGGATGTGGAAACTTCATAGGTGGACTACTAACGGCCCCACACAGGACAAGTTCGATTTTTAAGGTCAAAGGTCAAAGGTCAAGGTCACCGAGGTCAAAAATGATCCTTCCACTGGCGCGAGTTTTGAGAGGTGAAGCAGGGCAGGACCTCGCCCAAGACTTACCTGCATATTTTCACATTTTGAGCACTCCGACCAGAGGGTGTTGGCAGCGGGCGGTTTCCACTCGTTACAGTGACCAATGTCTAGTTTTATTTATTTTCTTGTTTTTCTTCTCGTTTTCTTCCCTTTTCATCTTTTTTCTTCTCGTTTTCTTCCTTTTTCATCTTTTTCTCTCGTTTTCTTTTTCAACTTTTTTTTCTTTCTTTCGTATTTACTGCCTTCTGGATCATCTTTTTTTCTTCCTCTTCTTCCTTTTGTTCTTCCTGTTCTTCCACTACTTCATCATTTTTATCTTCTTTTCTTTCTTCTTCTTTTTCTTCCTCTTCATCTCTACTGCACTCTTTGTTTATTTTTTGATCTTCTTTTTCTTATTTTCTTTCGTCCTCTTCGTGGTCTTGTTCTTCTTCTTCTTGTTTTCCCTCTCCTATCTTTCTTCTTCTTCTTCTTCTTCTTCTTCTTCTTCTACTTCTTCTTCTTCTTCTCTCTACCTTACCATGTCTTCCCTTTCCTTGATCTTCTCCCCTCTACAGCCTCTCTTGAATGTCTCCTCTCTCTCTCTCTCTCTCTCTCTCTCTCTTCGTCTCCTACCATCTCCTCTCCATCTCTCACAATTTTCTCTCCAACTCTTAACGTGTTCTCTATCTCCTCTTCTCTCACTGTATTCTCTCCATCTCTCCAGTGTTCTCTCTCTCTCTCTCTCTCCATCGAATACCTTCTTTCTTTACTCCAAACTTCTTAACGTCGAGAGAGAGAGAGAGAGAGAGAGAGAGAGAGAGAGAGAGAGAGAGAGAGAGAGAGAGAGAGAGAGAGAGAGAGAGAATGAAAGGGGTGACAGTAGACAAAAAAAAAAGAAAAAAAAGAGGAATGGAGAAATAAAGAAGAAAAAATAAAGAGGAAGAAAAAGGAAAGACAACAAAGGGAAAGCCAACGACAATCGCCTCAGGGCAGGAAGAGGAAGATGAGGAAGAGGAAGAGGAAGAGGAAGAGGAGGAGGAAGAGGAAGAGGAGTGTTGCGTTTCTACATCCCGTCAAGAGAGAATATTGATCCCTCCATATCCTGTGTGTGTGTGAGAGAGAGAGAGAGAGAGAGAGAGAGAGAGAGAGAGAGAGAGAGAGAGAGAGAGAGAGATTACCGGTATGGAACATAAAGAGGTGGTGCAGTTCTCTCTCTCTCTAAGATGAAAGGATAAAAATGGCCGGACAGAGAGGACGGAAGGAAGGAAGGAAGGAAGGAAGGAAGGAAGAGGAAAACATGAAGGTGGAGGAAGAGGAAGAGGAGGAAGAGGAAGAGGAAGAGGAGGAGGAGAGAGGAAGGAAGAGAAAACAAAAAATAAAAGACTGAAACACGAAAAGTAATCACAGAAGAGAGAGAGAGAGAGAGAGAGAGAGAGAGAGAGAGAGAGAGAGAGAGAGAGAGAGAGAGAGAGAGAGAGAGAGAGAGAAAATAAACGAAAAACCCAATTCTTATACGAGAGGAAGTTTGACAGAACGGGAAGAAACTAATTAAATCTCGGTTTCATACGCGTTTTATACCAGTTTCTTTACGCGATGAAACCCTGATGGGAAATTAACTATCTCAGGTGCAAAACAAGTCGGAGAGAGAGAGAGAGAGAGAGAGAGAGAGAGAGAGAGAGAGAGAGAGAGAGAGAGAGCAAGGAACGTAGGAAGAGAAAAGAAGGAAGAAGAAACGGAGATCAAAAGAAGGGAAGGAGAAGGGGAAGAAGGGAAGGAGAGAGAGGGAGAGAGAAAGGGAAAGAAACGAAAAATGGGAGAGAAAAGAAAGAAGAAGAAGAAGCGGAGATAAACAGAAGGGAAACCAAGAAAAAAAGAGGAAGGAAAACGTAGAAGGAAAAACGGAAGATAATTAAAAGAGAAACGAGAGAGAAAGAGGAAGAGAAAGGAAAAAAAAGAGATAATCAGGAAGAGAAACAAACGAAAGAGAAGAGAAAGGGAAGAGAAAGAGGAAGAGAAAGAAAAGATAAATGAGATAATCAGAAGGAGAAACTGGAGGAGAAACAGGAGGAGAAACAAACGAAAGAGAAGAGAAAGGGAAGAGAAAGAGAAAGGAAAGAGAAATGAGATAATCCGAAAAAAAGAAACGGAAAGAGAACATGAAGAGAAACAGGAAGAGAAGTATAACAACGGAGGAGAAACAAGTGAAAGAGAGGAGGAAGGGAAGAGAAAGAGGAAGAGAATGGAAGGAGAAATGAGATAATCAGAAAAAAAGAAACGGAAAGAGAAACAGGAAGAGAAGTATAACAACAGAGGAGAAACAAGGGAAAGAGAGGAGAAAGAGGAAGAGAAGTATGACAACGGAGGAGAAACAAGCGAAAGAGAGGAGAAAGGGAAGAGAAAGAGGAAGAGAAACAGGAAGAGAAGTATAACAACGGAGGAGAAACAAGCGAGAGGAGAAAGAGGAAGAGAAGTATGACAACAGGAGAAACAAGCGAAAGAGAGGAGAAAGGGAAGAGAGAGAGGAAGAGAAACAGGAAGAGAAGTATAACAACGGAGGAGAAACAAGGGAAAGAGAGGAGAAGGGGAAGAGAAAGAAAAAGAGAGGAAAGAGAAATGAGATAATCAGGAAAAAAAACGAAGAGAACATGAAGGGAAACAGGAAGGAAAACCAGCGAAACAGAAGAGAAAGGGGAGAGAAAGAGGAGGAAAAACAGGAGGAAAAACAGGAAGTGACAGAATGAAAAACGAAAAAAAAAAAAAAAAAAAGGAAATTGAGTTGTTGTCAGCTTCCAAAATAAACCCAAAATCATGATACAACACTACTAATTAACAGGTAAAAAACAGGTGTGTAACAGGTGATCAGTGAGACATTACCTGATTCCTGGAGAGAGACAAAGGGGATATCTATTGACCATTTTGAAAAGGAATAAAATGAACCTGGGCAAGACATGTCCGTAGACTTGATAACAGACCAAGAAAAAAATGCTAACCCAGGAATTATTATAGGAGTTAGGGCAGACAGAGGACCAGGTGGAGAGGTGGAATTAGAACCTTTGCCGGGGCAGGATGGAGTACACAAACACCAGACAGATAACCAGGTGGAGAGGTGGAATTAGAACCTTTGCCGGGGCAGGATGGGGTACACTAACACCAGACAGAGGACCAGGTGGAGAGGTGGAATTAGAACCTTTGCAGGGGCAGGATGGAGTACACTAACACCAGACAGATAACCAGGTGGAGAGGTGGAATTAGAACCTTTGCCGGGGCAGGATGGAGTACACTAACACCAGACAGATAACCAGGTGGAGAGGTGGAATTAGAACCTTTGCAGGGGCAGGATGGAGTACACTAACACCAGACAGATAACCAGGTGGAGAGGTGGAATTAGAACCTTTGCCGGGGCAGGATGGAGTACACTAACACCAGACAGAGAACCAGGTGGAGGGATGGGATTAGAGCCTTTACCGGGGCAGGATGGAGTACACTAACACCAGACAAAGAACCAGGTGGAGAGGTGGAATTAGAACCTTTGCCGGGGCAGGATGGAGTACACTAACACCAGACAGAGAACCAGGTGGAGAGATGAAATTAGAACCTTCGCCGGGACAGGATGGAGCACACTAACATCAGACAGAAAACAAGGTGGAGAACATTGAGAAAAAAAAACAGAGGACTAATGATGACTAATGATGATGATGACGATGATTAGCTGATGTTAATTAATGAGGTGTGCAACAGGTAAGGTGAGCCCGTTGATTAATTAGTGAAAGCGTGAATGTAAGTCTTTCAATGTAAATGGGAGGAAGGGAATGAGGATGTTAAGAATATTATCTGGCTCTAATTAAACAGGTAAGTACAGGTGCTCCATACTGACTTAAAAAATCCCATACAAAATAATTAAAAAAGAGGTGAAATTAAGTCTTTGTTGATCATTGGAAGAAGCTTGGCAAAAGTTAGAAATTATTGCGTGAAACATTAAAAAAAAGTAAAATTAGCATGTTAGTTAAAATGATGTAGTGATTAATAAACAAAATATATGTCAAAGGTTGGCAGGATTTGAAGATTATTATTGTGACCTTAATTATAAAAGTAAATACAGGTGTTACAGGTAAAATAATGCAGTAAGTAATACGCAATAGGTGATCCTACTCCTTAAAAAAAGTTAAATAAGAATGTTAGTTAAAATGATGTAGTAATTAATAAACGAAATGTGAACTAATCTCGTTATGTATTTATATGTCAGAGGTTGGCAGGATTTGAAAATTACTGTGACCTTAATTATAAAAAGTAAATACAGGTGTTACAGGTAAAATAAAAGTCATTAATACGCAAAAAAGTGACCTTACTCTTCACTGATAAATTTGAGAAGGGAGTTAGATCATTTTTAGATAACAGATAATAATGAGAAGTTAGATAATTTTTGTACAGTAAAGAAAACAGCTCAAGGGAATAAAATAGAAAACAACAATAAAAAGCCCGTAAATCACTGCTTCTATAAAAAGAGTTAAGAGGAGTGGCCGAAAGAGAGGTCAATTTCAGGAGAGAACCCTAATTATCAAGGTGTATAAAACTAACAGCTGAGGGAAAATAACAGCAATTAATAGACAAAATGTGATCTTAGCTTTTAATTACTCTATTTCATAAAGGCTGGTAGGATGATAAATTACCTGACCTTAATTAAGAGGTAAATAAAAGTGGAACAGGTAAAATGATGCAGTAATTAATGAAGATAAGGTAATTAGTTCTCCATTGATTTATCTGAGGAAGCATGGCAGGACGGGCGATTAGAATATGACCTGACAAAGAAAATGTAAAAATGATAAAATGCCAAAAATGAGAAAATGATACTGCAACTAATAAGGAAAATGTCAACGTAACTTTTTATAGATATTTGAGAGGATGGCTGGCGGGACTTTAAGATTTTCACCTGACTAATTAGGAAGGTATGTATAAGGTCACAGGTAAAATGGTTCTGTGATTAATGGGACAGATAACCAGGTGATGAGATGGAATTAGAACCTTTCCCGGAGCAGGATGGAGTGGACAGATGGAATTTGAACCTTTGCCGGAGCAGGATAGAACACTCATTATTTATCACTTTTGTGGGACCAGCGATTAGCGGGCTTTTTTTTCTGCACTTTCTTTTTGTTGCCCTGAGTTGCTTCCTGTACTGTAAAAGAAAAAGAAAAAGAACCTTGCTCTTTAAATATCTATTGGATCAAGGCTTTTGGGGATTTAAGGTTTGCTGTCTAAAGTCTATTGAGCTAAATCGTATTAAAATAATGATGCTTGTCGAAAAAAAAAATATATATATATACACTGAAGGGACACGACTCCTTTAAAAGACTTACGCGAAAAATGACGTCGCGAAGTTGCGGTTTGATGCCCGAAGTTTGCTAACCGACAACGCATTAAAAGTACCGACGGGAAAAGCTGTGAAAAGAGCCATTGGACCAGCGAACCGAGGACCCGCACGACCCGGCGACTTCAAAGTAGTTTAGAGAAAGACTACGGAAGATTGTGAACCTAACCACCTGGAAATAGTTTAGAGAAAGACTACGGAAGATTGTGTACCTAACCACCTGGAAATAGTTTAGAGAAAGACTACGGAAGATTGTGTACCTAACCACCCGGAAATAGTTTAGAGAAAGACTACGGAAGATTGTGTACCTAACCAGTCGGAAATAGTTTAGAGAAAGACTACGGAAGATTGTGTACCTAACCACCCGGAAATAGTTTAGAGAAAGACTACGGAAGATTGTGAACCTAACCACCTGGAAATAGTTTAGAGAAAGACTACGGAAGATTGTGAACCTAACCACCTGGAAATAGTTTAGAGAAAGACTACGGAAGATTGTGTACCTAACCAGTCGGAAATAGTTTAGAGAAAGACTACGGAAGATTGTGTACCTAACCACCCGGAAATAGTTTAGAGAAAGACTACGGAAGATTGTGTACCTAACCACCTGGAAATAGTTTAGAGAAAGACTACGGAAGATTGTGTACCTAACCACCCGGAAATAGTTTAGAGAAAGACTACGGAAGATTGTGAACCTAACCACCCGGAAATAGTTTAGAGAAAGACTACGGAAGATTGTGAACCTAACCACCTGGAAATAGTTTAGAGAAAGACTACGGAAGATTGTGTACCTAACCACCTGGAAATAGTTTAGAGAAAGACTACGGAAGATTGTGTACCTAACCAGTCGGAAATAGTTTAGAGAAAGACTACGGAAGATTGTGTACCTAACCACCCGGAAATAGTTTAGAGAAAGACTACGGAAGATTGTGTACCTAACCACCTGGAAATAGTTTAGAAAGACTACGGAAGATTGTGTACCTAACCACCTGAAATAGTTTAGAGAAAGACTACGGAAGATTGTGTACCTAACCAGTCGGAAATAGTTTAGAGAAAGACTACGGAAGATTGTGTACCTAACCACCCGGAAATAGTTTAGAGAAAGACTACGGAAGATTGTGTACCTAACCAGTCGGAAATAGTTTAGAGAAAGACTACGGAAGATTGTGTACCTAACCAGTCGGAAATAGTTTAGAGAAAGACTACGGAAGATTGTGTACCTAACCACCCGGAAATAGTTTAGAGAAAGACTACGGAAGATTGTGAACCTAACCACCTGGAAATAGTTTAGAGAAAGACTACGGAAGATTGTGTACCTAACCACCTGGAAATAGTTTAGAGAAAGACTACGGAAGATTGTGTACCTAACCACCTGGAAATAGTTTAGAGAAAGACTACGGAAGATTGTGTACCTAACCAGTCGGAAATAGTTTAGAGAAAGACTACGGAAGATTGTGTACCTAACCACCTGGAAATAGTTTAGAGAAAGACTACGGAAGATTGTGTACCTAACCACCTGGAAATAGTTTAGAGAAAGACTACGGAAGATTGTGAACCTAACCACCTGGAAATAGTTTAGAGAAAGACTACGGAAGATTGTGTACCTAACCAGTCGGAAATAGTTTAGAGAAAGACTACGGAAGATTGTGTACCTAACCAGTCGGAAATAGTTTAGAGAAAGACTACGGAAGATTGTGTACCTAACCACCTGGAAATAGTTTAGAGAAAGACTACGGAAGATTGTGTACCTAACCACCCGGAAATAGTTTAGAGAAAGACTACGGAAGATTGTGTACCTAACCACCTGGAAATAGTTTAGAGAAAGACTACGGAAGATTGTGAACCTAACCACCTGGAAATAGTTTAGAGAAAGACTACGGAAGATTGTGAACCTAACCACCTGGAAATAGTTTAGAGAAAGACTACGGAAGATTGTGTACCTAACCACCTGGAAATAGTTTAGAGAAAGACTACGGAAGATTGTGTACCTAACCACCCGGAAATAGTTTAGAGAAAGACTACGGAAGATTGTGTACCTAACCACCTGGAAATAGTTTAGAGAAAGACTACGGAAGATTGTGTACCTAACCACCTGGAAATAGTTTAGAGAAAGACTACGGAAGATTGTGTACCTAACCACCTGGAAATAGTTTAGAGAAAGACTACATTAACGAAAGATTGTATACCCGGCCACCTCGAAGTATTTTAGAGAAAGACTACGAAAGATTGTATAAAAGAAATAAAACTCATTCAAGGAAGCACATCAAAGAAAAATGCTTCAAATAACATTACATTAAAGAAAAGAAAGATTATAAAAAAACTCATTCAGGAAGCAAATTAAAGAAAAATGCTTCAAATAAAACTCATTCAAGAAAGCACATCAAAGAAAAATGCTTCAAATAAAACTCATTCAAGGAAGCACATCGAAGAAAAATGCTTCAAATAATATTACATTAAAGAAAAGAAAGATTATAAAAAAACTCATTCAAGGAAGCATATGAAAGAAAAATGCTTCAAATAAAATTCCATTCAAGAAAAAAAAAACACCGATTAAACTGAAAGAAAAGTAAAAAGCAATAAAGATGATTGCCACAAATAAGATTACAATTAAAAGAAAAAGTGTCTTAAAGAGATCTTACTAGTAAAAATCGAACCGCACGACCCGGCGACCTCAAAACAGCTTAAAGAAAAATTACAGTAAAGAAAATGCTTCGAATGAAATTATATTAAAGAAAAGAAAAAATAAACAAAGATTAAACTAAGGAAACTAAAGATAGATAGATAGATAGATAAATAAAGCGATAGAGATAGATAGATTAAGACAGAGAGAGAGAGAGAGTGAGCAAAAGACAGTGAATGAGAAAGGAAAATAAAACAGTGAATATATGAAGGCAAATGAGACAGAAGGATTAAAAGAAAAGAAAATGGAAGTAAAAGAAAATAGACACAGAAGAGGGTACGAGAAAAGAGAGTGAGTTCAAATAGAGGAAATACCGCATGACTGAACGAAGAGGGGAGAGAGGAAGAGGGAAGGAGAAGAAGTTAAAGATGATAGGAAGTTAAAGATGATAGGAAGAGCAAATAGAGGGAAGCGAGAAAATATAAGATGATTGAGGAATGAGAGAAAAAGGAAGAGAAAGACGGGAGAGAAGTAACATGCGATATTATAACCTGTTTGAAGGATTGACTTTAAAGAAGGAAATAAATAGAAAGAGGAAGAAAAGTGAAATGAAAAGGAGGAAAAACGAGAAGAGAAGAGAAGAGATTTTAGGAAGTACAAGAAAATGACTGGACGAAAGTGATTTGCAAGAAATAAATAAATAGAAAAAGGAATAAAAGGGAAAAAAAAGGAGAAGGAGAAGATAAGAGAAGAGATTTTAGGAAGTGAAAAAATGACTGGAAGAAAGTGATTTGAAAGAAAGAAAGAAATGGGAAAAGGATAAAAGGGGAATGAAAAGGAGAAAGATAAGATAAAAAGAGTGAGTTGTACAAGAAAATGACATGACGAAAGTTATTTGAAAGAAAGAAAGAAATAGAAAAAGTAAGAAAGGGGAAATGAAAATGAAAAAGAGAAGAGAAGAGATTTTAGGAAGTGAAATAATGACTGGACGAAAGTGATTTGAAAGAAAGAATGAAATAGAAAAAAAAGGGAAATGAAAAAAAAGGGAAAAGATAAGAGAGAAGAGAGATTTTAGGAAGTGAAATAAAGACTAGACGAAAGGGAAATGGAAAAAGTAGATAAATAAATAAAGACTGAAAAACAGGAAGAAGGGAAAGAGAGAAAGAAAGAAGAGAGGAAGAGAGGGAGAACAGAAACTAAGATTGATAGAAAGTGAAAAGTTATGACTAAACGAAAAGCGAATGAAGGAAGTAAATAAAAAAAGCTAAAGAAAGGAAGTGAAGGGGAAGAGATAAAGAAGACGAACTAAAAAAGAGAATGTGAAAAGTTATGAATAAACGAAGAATAAATGTATAAAGTAAATGAATGAGAGTTAAGGAGAGGAAGTGAAAGGAAAGAGGGAAGGAAAAAAATAACATAAGATAATAAATAAGACAATAAATTGAGGAAGTCAATAAATGAGAGTTAAGGAAAGGAAGTGAGAGGAAAGAGAGAAGGAAAGGAAAAAAACATAACATAAAAAAATAAAATACGTAATAATGAATGACTTTAAAGAAACGACTGAATACATAAATAAGTAAATCAATAAACAAAGAAATATACATAAATAAACATCATGAAAATAACAACAAAAAAACAAACAGAAGAGAAATGAAATGCATAAAAGAGGAAAAAGATAATATATAAACAGAAGAGGAAATTAAGGAAAAGAACACTGAGAAAAAAAAAAACAGGAAAAAAAACAATAAAGAAAAAAAAGAAAGGAAATGCAAAATGAAAAACAATGAAATGGAGGACAAACTTGAAAAAAAAAAAAAAAAAAAAAAAAAGAATGAATATGCAATGGAGTGTCAAGTCATTAATTCACAGTCACACACACACACACACACACACACACACACACACACACACACACTCCACAAACACTCTCTCTCTCTCTTTCTTCTTCCACAAATTATTTATCTAATCTTTATCTTGTTTTCTTTTTCTTTCGTGTCTTTCTCCATTATTTTCTATTTCCTCATCTTTATTTTTTTCCTTGTAATTATCATCTCATTTACATTTCCATACATATTAATTTTTCATCTTTTATTTCTTCCTCTTCTTCTTCTTCTTCTTCTCTAATTAATTAATATCTTCTCTTTTCCTTCATTATCTTTCTCATTGACATCATTCTTACTTATTTTTTTCTCCTTTTTCCTCCTTTATTCCCATTTTCTCTACTTCCATATCTTCACTCTTTTTCATTATCTCTCTTATCAATTTCTCTTTTCTTCTTATTTATTTAATTTATTTCCTTGTCTCTCCTTTTTTTCATTTATTTGCTCCTATTTCTTTTCATTCTATATATATTTTCCTTTTCATCACCAAATATCAAATTATCTCCCCTCTCTCTTCTCCCCTTCTCTTCCCTTCACTCTCTCTCCTCTCCCCTCACTTTCTTGTCTCCTTTTTTATTTATTTACTCTTATTTCTTTTCATTCTATATATATTTTTCTCTTCATCTCCAAACAACAATTTATCTCCCCTCTTCTCCCCTTTCTCTTCCCCTTATCTCTCCTCTCCCTCTCTAATCTCTCCCTCACTTCCTTGTCTCCTTATTTTATTTATTTGCTTCTATTTATTTTCATTCTATATATATTTTCCTCTTCATCACCAAACATCAAATTATCTCCCCTCGTCTCCCCTTCTTTCTCCTCTCCCCTCACTTATCGTCCTCTCCCTCTTCCCCTCATCACTTAGTTTATTCTCCTCCCCTTGTCGTCAAATCATAAACACCAATCCACACACTTCCTCTTCCTCTTTCCTCTTTCCTCTCCCCTCTTTCTCTCAATTATCTTCCTCTTCTTTATCATTTATTTCCTCGCTCTCTTCCTCTCCATACACAAATTACAGCACATTTTTTTTCCTTTTCTTTCCAATCCCTTTCTTCTCTTCCCTTCCTTTACCTCCTCTCTTTCCCTTATTTCCCTTCCTCTTCTCCTTACCTTCCTTCCCCTTCCCTTCCTCCTTCCTTCTCCTCACTCTCTCCTATTTCCTTTCATCTTCCTCTTCTTTCTTTCCTTTTTATCCCCATTCTTCTCTTCCCTTCCTTAACCTCCTATCTTTCCCTTACTTACCCTTTCTCTTCTCCTTACCTTCCTTCCCACTTTCTCCTTCTCTCTCTCTCCTATTTCCTCTCACTCATCTTCCTCTTCTTCTTTCCTTTATTTGCTCATTCTCTTCCCTTTTCATCATATCACCAACCCACAACCTTCTTCCTCTTTTCTCTCCCCCTTCCCTTCCCTTCATTTTCTCCCATTTTCTCTCAGTTTTGTTTATTTGCTTCTTCTCTTCCTCCTTCCCCTCTACTTTCTTTCCCCTCACCTTCTCCTCTCTTCATATAATTTATTTTCTTTTTCTTCTTCCTTTATTTCCTTCTTTTCCCCTTTTACGTAGCTCTTTCCCTTTCTTTCCCCTCTTCTTCCCATTCTCCTTCATTACTTTCCTCTTCCTCTTCATTTATTTCTTTATCCTCTTCCTTTTTCATCAACATATCACATTATTTTTTCTCCTTCCTTCCCTTTTCTCTTCTCTTCCCCTCTTCTTTCACTCCCTTCCCCTCCCTCTCCTCCCTTCTCTTCTACCTCCCTTTCCTTCTCTTATCTCTCATACTTTCCTCCCCTTCCTTCCTACTCCCCTATTCTTCTCTTCCTCTTTATTTCTTCCCCTTCCTTCTCTTTCCTTATCTCTCCCTCTCCTTCTCTTCCCTCACTTAATTTCCTCCTTCTCTTTCTCTTCATTTATTTTCTTATTTCCCTTCGTCTCTCATCAATATTCTTTCCTTTATCCTTCTTCCCTCTTTCCTTCCCCTCTTCCTTCCCTTTCCTTTTCCCTTCTCTCCCCTCACTTGCTTTCCTTCAACTCTTTCTCTTCATCTACTTTCTTGTTTCCTTTCCTCTATCATAAAATCTTCTTCCCCTTCTCCTTCTCCCTCTTTCCTTCCCTTTCCTTTCCTTTTCCCTTCTCTCCCCTCACTTGCTTTCCTCCTCCTCTTTCTCTTCATCTATTTTCTTATTCTCTTCGTCTATCATCAATCTTCTTCCCCTTTTCCTTCTCCCCTCTTTCCTTCCCTCCTCCTTCATTCGTTATTCCTCTCCCCCCTTCGTCTGACCACAGTACACCAACCCACACGTTTCCCTCCCCCTCCCTCCCTCTTTCCTTCTTATCTCCCCTCCCCCTTCCCTAATTATCTCCCTTCCCCTTCCTTTATTTGTTTATCCCCTCCCCCTTCATTAACACGGCACACAGAATCACACCCACACCCACACACTTCCTCTCCCCTCCCCTTTTCTCCCCTCTCCCCTCACTTACCTCGGCAGCCACATTTGGCGAGGGGAGGTTCATGTAGCCTGCACCTCCTCGCCCCCCATCGCGCCCCTGCACCAGTCCTGTGGGGGGAGAACAAGGGGAGTTAGAAGGGAAAAAGGCTGGGTCTGAAGGGTGTAACAGTAGATAAAAGGGAAAAAGAAGGAAGATAGAAGGGGAAAAAGGGGAAAGTTAATACAAGAGAAAAGGGAAGTGGAGGAGAAGGAAGAAAGATAAAGAAAATGGCTCAGGAAGAAAGGAAGGAGAGAAAGAAAAGGAAAAGAAAAGAACGGAGGCATGGAAGGAAGGGAAGTAAAGAGAACAAGTAGAAAAAATAGAAAGCAAAAGGGAGAAGGAAGAAAGAAAAAATAAGAATAGCCCAGGAAGAAAGGAGAGAGAAAGAAAAGGAAAAGAAAAGAACGGAAGCAGGGAAGGAAGGGAAGTAAAGTAAAGAGAACAAGTAGAAAAAATAGAAAGCAAAAGGGAGAAGGAAGAAAGAAAAAATAAGAATAGCCCAGGAAGAAAGGAGAGAGAAAGAAAAGGAAAAGAAAAGATCGGAAGCAGGGAAGGAAAGGAAGTAAGGTACAGTCAAACCTCACCATTAGCGCACATATGGGCGGTCTGGAGGTGCGCAAATGGCGAACTTAATAACGTATGGGGAAAAATACATATGGGCGGTAGTAGAACAAGTAGAAAAAATAGAAAACAAAAGGGAGGAACAAGATAAATAAAAGGATGAAAGAGGAGTCACACATCACGGCATTCACTATAAAAAAAATTCGCCCGCGCCACTAACAGGCTGGGCCACGCAAAAAGAAACGGCTCAAGGGACACAAAAGAAGAAATGAAAAAAAAAGAATGTTAACAAGAATCAGGAGAGAAAGAAGGATAATGAGAAAATATAAAGAAAATGAAGAAAAACATTGGAAGAAAAGGAAATTGTGTTAAAAAAAAGCCCGCTACTCACCGCTCCCACAACAAACAAAAGAAAAGACTGGCCAGAAGAGAGGTCAATTTTGAGTTACGGGCGCTTAAAAAAATAAAATAAGGAGAGGTAGAAGAGGAAAAAGGAAGGTAGAAAGAGTAAAAAAAGAGGAGAGATGACAGGAAGGAAAAAGTTGTTAGTGAATAGAAAGAGAGGGTAGAAAGGGATAAAAAAGGGAGAGGTAAAAGGGGAAAAAGAGGAAAGATAGAAAGAGTAAATAAAAAGGAGAGATAACAGAAAGAAAAAAGGGGTTAGAGAATAGAAAAAAAGGGAGAGGGAGAAGAGGGAAAAGAAGGAAGTTAGAAAGAGGAAATTAAGAGGAGCGCTAAAAGAAAGGAAAAAACGTGCAAATAAATAGAAAAAAAAAGAGGATAGAAAGAGGATAAAGAAGGAAGAGGGAGAAGAGGGAAAAGAAGGAAGGTAGAAAGAGGAAATTAAGAGGAGCGCTAAAAGAAAGGAAAAAACGTGCAAATAAATAGAAAAAAGAGGATAGAAAGAGGATAAAGAAGGAAGAGGGAGAAGAGGGAAAAGAAGGAACGTAGACAGAGGAAATTAAGAGGAGAGATAAAAGTATGGAAAAAAGGTGTTAGTGAAAAGAAAAAAAAGAGGATAGCAAGATAAAAAAAATGAGGGAAAAGAGGGAAAAAAAAGGTTCCTTAAAGATATAATAAAAGTTAGCAATATGGAAATATAATGAGGAACAACTTTTTATAATTCTTCCTCCTCCTCCTCCTCCTACTACTACTACTACTACTACTACTACTACTACTACTACTACAGTGATATTTTTGGATCGTAGTTATAAGAAAAAGAAGTAACGAGAGAGAGAGAGAGAGAGAGAGAGAGAGAGAGAGAGAGAGAGAGAGAGAGAGAGAGAGAGAGAGAGAGAGAGAGAGAGAGAGAGAGAGAGAGAGACACACACACACACACACACACACACACACACACACACACACACACACACAAACACACACACACACACACACACACACACACACACACACACACACACACACACACACGCTCAATTCACCTCACGCATTCGTCTATATATCGAAAATTAGACGAAGAAATGAAGAAAAGTGAGAAGAATGACCAGGAGAGAGAGAGAGAGAGAGAGAGAGAGAGAGAGAGAGAGAGAGAGAGAGAGAGAGAGAGAGAGAGAGAGAGAGAGAGAGAGAGAGAGAGAGAGAGTGTAAATAATGGCTCACCTGTAATTGGCGCCAACAGGTAGTCTTTTATTAGGATTTTTTGGGGTTATTTGTTGATGAAGACAAGACGCCGGCAGGTAAGGAAGAGGAGGAGGGGGAGGAGGAAGGTAAAGGTTTGGGAAGGAAGAAAAGGGAAGACAAAGGAGAGGAACAAGAGGAGGAAGAGATAGATAGATAAATAAATAGATAGATAGATAGAGATAGATAGATAGATAGATAGATAGATAGATAGATAGAGAGAGAGAGAGAGAGAGAGAGAGAGAGAGAGAGAGAGAGAGAGAGAGAGAGAGAGAGAGAGAGAGAGAGAGAGAGAGAGAGAGAGAGAAGGAACAAAAAAAAAAGAATGACCAAAGATGAAAGGAAGGAGAAAAGAAAAAGGAAAAAAAAAGAACGGAAGGAGGGAAGGAGAGTAAAGTTAAAGGAGAACAAGGAAAAAATAGAAAGCAAAAGGAAGGAGGAACAAGAAATAAATAAAATGATGAAAGAGGAGAAGGAGAAAGGGAAGCGAAGGAGGAAGAAGGAGAGGAAGAAACTTAAGAAGGAGAAAGGGAAGCGAAGGAGGAAGAAGAAGAGGAAGAAACTTGAGAAGGAAACAAGAGAGAAAACGGAGAAAAAAAATAAAGTTAAGAAAGAAAATATATAGAGATGAATGAGGGAAGGAACAAGAGAGAGAGAGAGAGAGAGAGAGAGAGAGAGAGAGAGAGAGAGAGAGAGAGAGAGAGAGAGAGAGAGAGAGAGAGAGAGAGAGAGAGAGAGAGAGAGAGAGAGAGAGATTTCTCTCTCTCTGCCTGCTCGCTCGCTTTACCTGTACGAAAACAAAATTGATGAGCTAATCAATTTTATCTACCTGAGTCGGCCGTCTACACACACACACACACACACACACACACACACACACACACACTTGAGAGAGAGAGAGAGAGAGAGAGAGAGAGAGAGAGAGAGAGAGAGAGAGAGAGAGAGAGAGAGAGAAAAGAAATGAAAAACGGAAAAGAGGGAAAGAAAAAGGAAAAGAAGGAAAGATTAAATGAAAAAATAAGAGAGAGAGAGAGAGAGAGAGAGAGAGAGAGAGAGAGAGAGAGAGAGAGAGAGAGAGAGAGAGAGAGAGAGAGAGAGAGAGAGAGAGAGAGAGAGAGAGAGAGAGAGAGAGAGAGAGAGAACCTTAAAAACTAAACCTAGAGAGAACTCAATCAGAGGAAAGCCAAGAGAACTAATTACTAATGTAAGAGAGAGAGAGAGAGAGAGAGAGAGAGAGAGAGAGAGAGAGAGAGAGAGAGAGAGAGAGAGAGAGAGAGAGAGAGAGAGAGAATTATATTATCTAGGGAAAAATATGTTCGCTAAAGACGGCAAGAGGAAAAGAATTATTGTGGTATAAGAGAAATAGAAAGAGAGAAAGAAAGTGATATAAAGAAGGAAATAAATAAAGGAGAGAGAAAGAAAGTGATATAAAGAAGGAAATAAATAAAGGAGAGAGAAAGAAAGTGATATAAAGAAGGAAATAAATAAAGGAGAGAAAGAAAGTGATATAAAGAAGGAAATAAATAAAGGAGAGAGAAAGAAAGTGATATAAAGAAGGAAATAAATAAAGGAGAGAGAAAGAAAGTGATATAAAGAAGGAAATAAATAAAGGAGAGAGAAAGAAAGTGATATAAAGAAGGAAATAAATAAAGGAGAGAGAAAGAAAGTGATATAAAGAAGGAAATAAATAAAGGAGAGAGAAAGAAAGTGATATAAAGAAGGAAATAAATAAAGGAGAAAGAAAGTGATATAAAGAAGGAAATAAATAAAGGAGAGAGAGAGAAAGAGAATGTGGATGATAGGTAGATAAACAAAGAAAGAAAGCAAGGTCGAAAGAAAGGAGGAAAAGGAGAAGGAAAGAAAGAAGGTAAGAAGGAAAAAAATGGAAAAAAATGAATGTTAAACACGGGAAGATCAAAAAGACACACGCACAATAGAAAACGAAGGAGTAGACAACAAAGCAAAACAGAAAACGGGAAGCTAGGACACCAAAGAAAACGGAAGCGAACTAAAAATATGGGAAACTAAAACAAAAACAAAAACAACAATTAGAAAAGCGAGACAAGAGAAAACGGAGGATTAAAACGACACACACAACAGAAAACGAAGGATTAGGCAACGAAGCAAAACAGAAAACGGGAAGCTAGGACACCAAAGAAAACGGAAGCGAACTAAAAATTTGGGAAACTAAAACAAAAGCAACAAAAACAACAATTAGAAAAGCGAGACAAGAGAAAACGGAGGATTAAAAAGACACACGCACAATAGAAAACGAAGGAGTAGACAACAAAGCAAAACAGAAAACGGGAAGCTAGGACACCAAAGAAAACGGAAGCGAACTAAAAATATGGGAAACTAAAACAAAAACAACAAAAACAACAATTGAAAAAGCGAGAGAAGAGAAAACGGAGGATTAAAACGACACACACAACAGAAAACGAAGGATTAGGCAACGAAGCAAAACAGAAAACGGGAAGCTAGGACACCAAAGAAAACGGAAGCGAACTAAAAATTTGGGAAACTAAAACAAAAGCAACAAAAACAACAATTAGAAAAGCGAGACAAGAGAAAACGGAGGATTAAAACGACACACACAACAGAAAACGAAGGATTAGGCAACGAAGCAAAACAGAAAACGGGAAACTGGGACGCAAAAGAAAACGAAGCCAAACAAAAAAATAAGGGAAACAAAAACAATCACAATACAACGACACAGAAAACGGGAAACTAGAACTCAAAAGAAAACGGAGGCGACACTAGAACTAAGGGAAAACTAAAGCAAACAAAACGACAAAAAAAACGAGATGGAAAGAAATATAGGGTTAATGAAGTGAACAGACGTGTATACAACAACAACAACAACAACAACAACAATAATAATAATAATCTTTCCCATATTTCTTAACTTGTGTAGATCTCTTTTATTTTCTTTCCTTCTTTCTTTCTGCATATTTTAATCATTCTTTCTCTTCCTTTCCTTCTTCTCTTACTTATTCATCTCCTTTTCTATACCACTTCCTTTCTTTCTCCTTGGCAAATAATAATAATAATAATAATAATAATAATAATAATAATAATAATAATAATAGGAAGAATGCAATAGTTAAACAAATATATGCGATGGAATGAGTGAAAACGAGGAAAAAAAGGAAGAAGCGCCAGGTCCTGACGGGATATTTCCGAGGGTATTAAAGGAGTTAGGTGATATAATCAGTGACCCACTAACCGACATCTTTAAGATGTCGGTAAATACTGGCTATGTGCCGAGCCTATGGAAAGTAGCTAATGTGACGCCGATTTTTAAAAAGGGGGACAGGTCAGTTGCTTCAAACTATCGCCCAATTAGCTTAACATCGGTTATAGGGAAGATGCTGGAGTCCATAATAGCCAGGAACATTCGGGAGCATTTAGAGAAACATAGCTTAATTCACGACTCGCAGCATGGGTTCACAAAAGGTAGGTCATGCCTCACCAATCTCTTGTCCTTCTACAATAAAGTATTTGAGGCGGTTGACAGAGATGAAAATTATGATGTAATCTATCTTGATTTTAGTAAAGCGTTTGACAAAGTTCTCACCAACGACTGTTGCTTAAATTACAGGCTCACGGAGTAGAGGGTAAAGTTTTGAACTGGGTCAAGGCGTGGCTTAGCAATAGGAAGCAAAGAGTGCAAATCAATGGTAAAAGATCTGACTGGGGATGTTACGAGTGGGGTCCCACAAGGTTCGGTATTAGGTCCACTTTGTTTTATTATTTATATCAATTACTTTGACACAGGAATTAGTAGTGATGTTAGTAAATTTGAAGATGATACCAAGATCGGTAGAGTAATTGAGTCGGATCAGGACGCTATATTCTCCAAGGTGAACTCAACAGATTATAAGGACTGATCGGATAAATGGCAGATGGAGTTCAATGTAGGGAAGTGCAGTATTCTGAGTGTAGGTAGGAACAACCCTCACATAACTATTGCTTAAATGACACACTCATAAGTAGGTCTGGGTGTGAGAGGGATTTAGTCTTAGTGAGCTCTGATCTCCGTCCAAGGGCACAATGCATTCAAGCTAGAAATCGAGCTAATAGGGTACTGGGATTTATTTCAAGGAGCGTAAGCAACAGAAGCCCCGAAGTCTTCCTCAAACTATATTTAGCATTAGTTAGACCTCATCTTGACTATGCGGTTCAGTTCTGGTCACCCTACTATAGAATGGATATCAAAATGTTAGAATCGGTGCAGAGGAGGATGACTAAGATGATTCAGGGGTTGAGAAACTTGCCATACGAGGAAAGACTCAAACAGTTAAACTTGCATTCTCTAGAAAGGCGAAGGGTGCGTGGAGACATGATCGAGGTTTATAAATGGATGAAGGGCTTTAATAAGGGAGACATTCATAAGGTTTTGTTGGTAAGAGAACCGGGTAGGACACGGAGTAACGGGTTTAAACTGGATAAACTCAGATTCAACAGGGACATAGGCAAAAATTGGTTTACTAACAGGGTGTTGTATGAGTGAATAGGCTTAGCAGTGTGGTGAGTGCCACAATTGTCACATTCAAAAATAGACTAGATAAATTCATGGACAGCGATATTAGGTGGGGTTAGATACACGGGAGCTTAGCGTCAAAGGAGCTGCCTCGTACAGGCCTACCGGCCTCTTGCAGACTCCTGCGTTCTTATGTTCTTAAAGAGAAAATTAAGAAAAAAGGGAATAAGCTAGATAACAATAATGATAATGATAATAATGATAATAATGTTCCCTTTCTTCCGGCCAATCCTCTCCTCTCTTTCTCGTGACGTCATCATTTAAAAGGCTAAGATGATTCACGAACTCTAATCCCTTCACAGATAATTAATTTGAGAGAGAGAGAGAGAGAGAGAGAGAGAGAGAGAGAGAGAGAGAGAGAGAGAGAGAGAGAGAGAGAGAGAGAGAGAGAGAGAGAGAGAGAGAGAGAGAGAGAGAGAGAGAGAGAGAGAGAGAGAGAGAGAGAGAGAGAGAGCAACTTTCTCCAATTTCTTCCCGTAAATTTCTCTTTCCTGCCTCTTATTTTTCTCTCCTCCTCCTCCTCCTCCTCCTCCTCTTCCTCCTCCTCCTCCTCCTCCATCACCTCATTCTTCTTCTCCAACATAACCATTTTATTATTCATATTTTCTTCCTCCTCCTCCTCCTCCTCCTCTATATAACGACCTGGAATCTACTGAAATGAATCCAAAATTTGATTCTGTCTTGAAATTTTTAAAAGAGATTTGGCGAAGGAAAAGGAAAAGGAGGAGGAGGAGGAGGAGGAAGAGGAGGAGGAGGAGGAGGAAGAGGAGGAGGAGGAGGATTTGAGGGATGAAGATGAGGGTGAAGAAGAGGGAGGAAGAAACAAACAAGATGGAAAAGGATGAAATACGAAGGAAGGAGACGAAAGACTGAGAGAAGGAAGGAAGCAGATGAAAGTAGAATAAGAGGAGGAGGAAGAGAAAAGGAGATGGGAAAACGAAAGAGGGAGGAGGAGAGGAAAATAAAATAAAGAGAAAAGCACAAAAAGCGAAAGAGAAAATATACAAAAAATAAAAGGAGGAGAGGAAGAGAAGAAGGAGGAGAAGGAGAAATGAGAAAGGGGAAGAAAGAAGAGAAGAGACGAAAAAGAGGAAATACGAAAAGAAGAGATATAGATATAAAAAATAAGGAAAGGAAAAAGAAAAGGAGAACTGAGGGTGAAGGAGAAGAAAACATGGAAGGAAGAGAGGAGATAAGGAGGAAAATGGAAGAATGAAGAAAAAATAAGAAAATGAACAAAAAAACATTAAAATTCATGATCCACAGAAAGGAAGAAGAAATAAAGAAGAAAATAAAGATGATGGAATGGGAGAAAGAAAGATGATAAAAAATAACGAAGTAAGGAAGAGAAGAAAATAAAATAAACAGAAAAGTAAAAAAGGAAAATATGATAAAATGAAGAGAATGAAAGAAAAAAAAAAGTAAGGCAGAGAAGAAAATAAGATAAAGATAAAAAACAAGAGTAAAAGGAAAACAAGAGAATATATGATAAAAGTGAAGAGAATGAAAGATTAGAGAAAGAGAAAGAGATAAAAGAGAGAAGAGAAAAGAGAATGGAGAGAAAGAGGGGAAAGATACAGAAGGTTTGAGAAAGACATGAATTGACAATAAACAAGATGAAAGGGGAACCAGAGGAAATGTAATAAATTGGAGAATAAAAGAAATGAGAGACGAAAAGGAAGAGGGAATAAAGGAGAGGAAGGGAGGGAAGGAAGGGAAGGAAATAGAAAGCTTGACAAATATAAATAAAACAAAAAGCAAAAAACGAAAGGGGAAATAGAGGAAATATGATGAAAGAAGAGAGAAAGGAAGAATTGAGGATAGAATGGGAGAAGATAATTGAAGAGAAGGGAGAGAAAGAAGGAAAAGGAAACAGGTTTGATAAATATGAATAAAAGAGGGTGAATAGGGAAATGAAGAAGAGACAGAGGAAATATAATAATGCAGGAAATGAAAGAAAGAAAGGAAAAAAGGAAATAAGAGAAGGAAAGAAAGGAATGATAAAAAAATGAAAAGTAGAGAACGAAGGAGAGGAAACAGAGAAAAATAATAAAGAGAAGAGATAGAAAGAAAAAAAAACAGAAGAAGAGAAATAGACAAACGGATAAAATAGAAGGAAAAGAAGGAAGGGAAGGAAATAGAAAGTTAAAAATATAAATAAGAAAAACAATAAATAAAGAATAAGAAAGAGGAAACAAAGGAAATAAGATAGAACGAGAGAGAAGGCAGAGAAAGAAGAAAGGATAAAAGGAAAGTTAGAAAACGTAAGAAAGAAAGAAAATGAAAGAAAGTAAGAAAATGTAAGAAAAGGAGGCGATGATGGGAAGGGTAAAAAAGAGTAAAGAAAAAGGAAGAAAAAACAGGAGAATGGAATGGATAAGTAAATAAATGTGATGAAATAGAGGGAATAAAAGGGAAAAAGAGTAAAGAAGGAAAGAGAAGCGAAGATAGAAAGGAGAAAGAAGAGAAGTTAAGAAAAAAAGAAAAGAGGAAAGCAATAAATAAAGAAGAGAGAATTGAGAGGAAGAAAGGGAATAAGGAAAGAGGAAGATAATGCAACTGTGTAAATGAATGAAAGGATGAAGTGAACAAGAAAATAAAAAAAGAATAGAGAAGAAAAGAAGATAAAGAAAAAAAATATGAGAGGAAAAGAGAAAAGAAGAAAAGATTAAGAAAAAAGTTTGTCTATTATTATTGTTTTTATTCTTCCTCCTCTTCTTACTCCTCCTCCTCCTCCTCCTCCTCCTCCTCCACCTTTTCCTCCTCCTCTTCCTCCTCCTCCTCCTACTACTACAACTACTACTACTACTACCACCACCACTACCACTACTACAACAACTACAAAACAACTACAATATCACTAAAAAATACATTCCAAACATCGAAAACGGGCCATGAAAGGTCTGAACCCAAGCTTAAGCGATCTGATCCTTTTAATGTCGGTTCCAATCCCTTGTGTGCCTCGTTAAGAGGATTGGAGTGTCGTGCGGGTTGGGATTTATAAGAGGAATAGGATTAAAGCCTTTTCTGACGTATAGACGGAATTGTGTGTGGCGGTTGTGGTGAAAAGGAGGAGGAGGAGGAAGAGGAGATAATAAAAACAATTAGTAAGGAAGAGAAGAAAATAAGATAGAGATAAAAAAAAACAAGAGTAAAAGGAAAACAAGAGAAACTATGATAAAAACGAAGAGAATGAGAGATTAGAGAAAGTGAAAGAGATAAAAGAGAGAAGAGAAAAGAGAATGGAGAGAAAGAGGGGAAGGATACAGAAGGTTTGAGAAACATATACATGGACAATAAACAAGATGAAAGGGGAACCAGAGGAAATGTGATAAATTGGAGAGAATGAAAGAATTGAAGGAAGGAAAGTTAGGGGAAATAAAGGGGAAGAAAGAGATGGGGGAGGAGGAGGAGGAGGAGGAAAAGGTTGTTTTGGTAAGCATACAAGATAGATAGATAGATGGACTGATAGACAGATAGATAGGGATAGATAGAT
Organism: Eriocheir sinensis; assembly: GCF_024679095.1. Classification (NCBI taxonomy): domain Eukaryota; kingdom Metazoa; phylum Arthropoda; class Malacostraca; order Decapoda; family Varunidae; genus Eriocheir; species Eriocheir sinensis. The sequence goes on from NC_066568.1 coordinate 4,239,495, forward strand.
ATAGATAGATAGATAAGAACACTGTGTATATTAATCACATCATCTTTGGATCATAAATAAAGGTAGAAAAAATGAAAAAATAAGGGAAATAAGTTAAGGAAAGACAATAATAGGAAAACAAAAGAAGAAAAAAATATAAAGAAGAAAAATATATAAAGAAAGAAAGTAAAAGATATGTAAAGAAGATAAGAAAAAATGAAGAAAAATAATAATAATCGGATAATAATTTAAGAACGAAGAAAAAAAGTTAAGGAAAGAAAGCAATAGGGAAACAAAGGAACACACAAAAAAAAATAGATTAAACAAAATAACAAAATAAAAATAATGATGGGATGAAAATTAAAGAACGCAAAAAAAAAGAAGTTAAGTAAAGAAAACAAAAGGAAAACAAAACCCCCTAAAATATATAAAGAAAAACAAAAAACAATAACAATGAATTTAAGAACGCTAAAATAAGTGATAAACACACACACACACACACACACACACACACACACACACACACACACACACACACACACACACACACACACCTGTATTAACCTGTCCGGGAATGTGGGTCTGCCTTCATTAGTAAGCTTATCTGTAGCTCAACTCACCTGTTTCCCACTGATTGGTATTGCTCTCTCTCTCTCTCTCTCTCTCTTTACTTATCTATAATTTTTTTCCTACGTATTTTTCTCTCTCACTATCTATTTATGTATCTATCTGCGTCCATCTATCACGCCTTCAATATTATCTACTTATCTATCTATGTATCTATCTATCTATCTATATCTGTTTTGGTAAGGCTTTAGTTCAGTAAGTTGTAACACTTCTGCAATGGGGTAACTCTCTCTCTCTCTCTCTCTCTCTCTCTCTCTCTCTCTCTCTGCCTCGTTACCTGATCCGATTACAAACTTTCCAAAATAGCACATTGTCTCCTCTTCTTTTATGAGCGAAGAGAAAAAAAATGGGAGGAGATTAAGTCACTTCCTTCTTTCATCACAGTCTTTCTCTTTTATTTTTTATCTCTACACTCTCCTAATGTATTTTTTTTCTCTCCTTTCTCTAACTTCGTCTAATTTCTCTACCTTCTCTTCAGTTTGTCTTTAATTTTTTACTTTTTTCACTATCTTACTTTATTGTCTTTATTATTTCCATTTCTCCCTTCTTTTTATTTTCCTCTATTTTCTTCTTTTTCTTTTGTCTTTGTGGTTTTCTTTCTCTTAGTTTTTCATAAGTTTTTTCTTCCTCTCTTTTTCTTCGTGTTCTCTTTTATACACTGTTTTTCCCTCTTCTTTTCTCCTTTCTTCATATTTTTATTTTCTTCTATTTTCTTTATTTTTCTTTAGTCTTTGTGGTTTCCTTTCTCTTGGTCCTTCATCGTTTTTTTTCTTCCTCTCTTTTTCTTCGTTATCTTTTTCATGCACACTGTTTTCCCCTCTTCTTTTCTCCTTTCTTCATATTTTTATTTTCTTCTATTTTCTTTTTTTTTGGTCTATGCGTTTTCTTTACTCTTAGTCCTTCATCGTTTTTTTTCTTCCTCTCTTTTTCTTCGTTTTCTCTTTCATGCACACTGTTTTACCCTCTTCTTTTCCCTATTCACTCTCTTTATCCTTTATGTCTTTCTTTCCTCTCCCTTCGTTTCTCTTCTTCACTTCTGTCTTATACATTCTTTCTCTCCTCACTCCCTCTCCCTCCTCTTTCCTCCTGCTTTCCCTTTTCTCTCCTCCTTCCTCTCCCTTTCACTCTCTTTATCCTTTATCTCTTTCTTCCCTCCTCCTTCGTTTCTCTTATTCACTTCATTCATTCTTCCTGTCTTATGCACTCTCTTTCTCTTCTCTCTTCCTTTCACTCCCCTCTTCTTCTTGCATACTATCCCCGTCTCCTTATGTACATTCTCTTTCTATCTTCCTTTCTCTTCCTTCATTCTTCATCTCCTATCTTATGTTCTTATGATAAGTGACGTTACTACTACTACTACTACTATTACTACTATTACTACTACAACAGTCTTTCTCTCCTCACTCCCTCTCCCTTCTCTTTCCTCCTTCCTCTCCCTTCTCTCTCCTTCTTCCTCTCCCTTTCACTCTCCCCGGTGATGTCAAGGAGGGTAAGCGAAGAGTTAGGAGTAAGTGAGCGTAAACACGAAAGGGTAACCATTCACCTGTGCTTAAAGGTAATCAAGTACTTACCTGATCCTTAGCGCAGGTAAAGATAGATAGATAGAGTGATAGATAGACAGGTAAATTTCGGTTGAGTTAATCTGTAAGGACTAAAAATCATGAAAAAAAGGGAGAAAAATATGCAGAGAGAGAAAGTTAGTAAAAGGAAACAGAGACAAAGAAGGCAGAAAAAGATAGAAAGATAAAGAGATAGTGAAGAGTGAAGAGAAAGGAAAAGAAAAAGAACAAAAAATCATGAAAATATACAAAAAAGTGAAAAAGTAAAAGTATATAGAGACGAAGAAGATATAAATAGATAGATAGATAGAAAAACGAAAGAGAAAGTAAATGAGAATAGAAACTGTAAAGATAAAAAGGTGAAAATAAGTGAAAGGAGAATTAGATACAAAAAAAAGGAATAAGAGGAAAAAAGATAAGATAAAAAAATAAGAAGAGAAATGAAAAGATCAAGAAATGAAAGTAGAAATAAAAGAGATGAATAGATAGAGATAATTGAAAGGAGAAATAGATACAGAAAAGAAAAGAAAAAAGGGAATGAGAGGAAACAATAAGATAAAAAAATAGGAAGAGAAATGAAAAGATCTAGAAATGAAAGTAGAAATAAAAGAGATGAATAGATAGAGATAATTGAAAGGAGAAATAGATACAGAAAAGAAAAGAAAAAAAGGAATAAGAGGAAACAATAAGATAAAAAAATAGGAAGAGAAATGAAAAGATCAAGAAATGAAAGTAGAAATAAAAGAGATGAATAGATAGAGATAATTGAAAGGAGAAATAGATACAGAAAAGAAAAGAAGGAATAAGAGGAAACAATAAGATAAAAAAATAGGAAGAGAAATGAAAAGATCTAGAAATGAAAGTAGAAATAAAAAAAGATGAATAGATAGAGATAATTGAAAGGAGAAATAGATACAAAAAAGAATAAAAAGAAATAAGGAACAAAATAAGAGCAAAGAGAAATAAATAAAAAAAAAATCTATAAACGAAAATAAAGAAAAATAAGAAATAATAATGATAAATAAAGGTAATTGAGAGGATAATTATATATGAAAAAAAGAAAAAAAGTGAAAAGAGAAAAATAAGAGAGAAGAGAAAATAAAGAGAAATTAGAATATATAAATGAAAATAAAGATAAATAAATAATAATGATAAATAAAGATGATAGAAAGGAGAATTAGAGATAAAAAGGAAAAAAAAAGAGTAAGAGAAATAGAAAAAAAAGATGAATGATGGATGATAATGATGGAAAGATAATGACTGGTTCTAATCTCTCTCTCTCTCTCTCTTTCTCTCTCTCTCTCTACGTCAACAAACTGCTCTGTAAACAAGTCAACAAGAGTGAAAAAAAAAACTTCCAATATATTTTTTTCCATCTTTTCTTCCCAAGCGTTTTCGAACTCAAAGAGGAAGAGGAAGAAAGGAAGAAAAAGAAGAGAGGGAAGGAGGGGAGAGAAGATAAATAAGAGGAGAGGAGACGCGAAAAAAAAAGAGGGAAGAAGGGGAGGGAAGGCAAAGAAGGGGAGAATAGGAGAGGAGGAAGAAGTGAAGGAGTGGAGAAAGAGAGAAAAGAAAGAAAGAATGAATAAAAGAAGAGAGACGAGGAGGAGGAGGGGAGAGAGAGAGAGAGAGAGAGAGAGAGAGAGAGAGAGAGAGAGAGAGAGAGAGAGAGAGAGAGAGAGAGAGAGAGAGAGAGAGAGAGAGAGAGAGAGAGAGAGAGAGAGAGAGAGAGAGAGAGAGAGAGAGAGAGAGAGAGAGAGAGAGAGAGAGGAGGGGTAAAGGAAAAGAAGAAATGAAGGGAAAGGAATAGAAAAAAAGGGATACAGGAAGAAAGGGAAGAATGAGAGAGAATAAGGCAAAGGAGGAATTAAGGAAGAGATGGAGGGAGGGAAAAAAAAGAATGAGAAAAAGGATGAAGGAAGAGAGGGAAGGAAAGAAGGAAACGAAGCAAAAAGGGAAGGAGAGGAGACAAGAAATGAAAGGAGGGATGAAAATAGAAGAGAAGATTAAAGGAATTGAAAGGAAGGGAAATGGAGATGGATGGAGAGAAGATAATAAGAGAGGAAGGAAAATATTGATGAGGACGAAAAAATAGACGAACAATAAAGGAAAATAATATGGAAGGAAGATGAAAATGGATGAACAGGAAGAGAAAAAAAAGATGAGAAATTCGAAAGTAAAAAAAAAAAAATGAAAAGATAGAAAATGGGGTGGACGAAAAAGATAAAAAGAAAGAAAGTAGAGAATGTAGGAAAAGAAGTAATATGGAAAACAGGAAGAAAAGATGAAGAAGAGGAAGAAAAAGAAGAAAAGTAAGAGAATGCAAAAAAGAAATATGAAAAAAGGGAAGAAAAATGAGCAAGAAAATGATGAAGAGAAAGGAGAGAATGTAAAAAAGAAGAAACAATATGAACAAAAGGAAGAAAAGATGATGAGGAGGAAGAAAAAAAAGAAAATAAAGTAATGTGGGAAAATAAATATGTAAAAAATGATAAGAAGATGAAGAAGAAAAAGATTGAGAATGTAAAAGAAAAAATCAAAGAAAGGTAGAAAAGATGATGAGGAAGAGAAAGATGAGAAGAAAGGGAGGGAGGAAAAAAAAAGAGATGAAGAGGAAGAAAAAAAATTAAAGGTATGAAAATTAATATATAAAAAAAAGGAATTGGATCGAATTTTAAAAGATTCAAACTCTGTATTAAATTTTTTGTGCCGGGATGAATATAATTTCGGGGAAGTTATTATTTTTTTTTTTACTCTTTTTTATGTTTTTTTTTCATCAGATATTCGATGGTGAGATTTTTGGACACATGGTTTTTTTTTCATTTATTATCTTCTTCATTTCCTCCATTTTTTCACTTCCTTCCTTCCTTCCTTCTTCACGGTACATAATATTCCTTCATCAACATTTTTCTTTCATAATCTCTCACTTCATTTATATATATTTTTTTTTTTATACTTTATTCAAAACCACAGAAGCGTAACTCCAATTTGGGTTTTCATTTTCTCTTCTCCTCGCGAACGAAAACTTCTGAGAACGGAGACGAAGAAAAAAGAAAGAGAGGAAAAAAAAGAAGATATAAATGGGCGAAATAGCGTTATTAATTCTACGGTCGTGTCTCGGAAAGGTTCAGTTACCGATGGATTTTGAGGGGATGAGAAATTTGTTGAAGATTTGAGGGAGGGAAGGAAGGAAGGAAGGAAGGAAGGAAGGAAGGAGGGAGGGAAGGAAGAGAGAAGGGAAGGATGAAAGGAACGAAGAAACGAAGGAAGGAAGGAAGGAAGAAAAAGGAAAAACAGAAGGAAGGAAGGAAGGAGGGAAGGAAGAGAGAAGGGAAGGATGAAAGAAACGAAGAAAGGAAGGAAGGAAGGAAGGAAGGAAGAAAGGAAAGAAAAAAGGAAAAACAGAAGGAAGGAAGGAGGGAAGGAAGAGAGAAGGGAAGGATGAAAGGAACGAAGAAAGGAAGGAAGAAAGGAAGGATAAAAGGAAGGATGGAAATAAAAACGGAAGGAAGGAAGAAAGGAAAAAAGGAAGGAAGGAAGGAGGGAAACAAATAGGGAATATAAAACGGAGGGAAATAATTCACAGATAGAAAGAAACAAAGAATATGAAAGAAAGAAAAGACGAAAAAACGAAAAGAAAAAAACAGGAGGAAGTAAAATAAATGACTAAAATTGTTTCATATTTCAAGAGTTAGGAAAAAAAAAAGAGAAAATGTAATCTGTACAGGTCAAGTGTGTCTGTATGTCTGTTTGTCTGTGTCTCGCTTGTACACACACACACACATACACACACACACACACACACACGTAGAGGAACATCAATGCGGTTCGTCACATTAATAAACTTCCACAACTTCACTTCCAATTAGCGCTACTCTCTCTCTCTCTCTCTCTCATTGGTGGAAGGAGAAAAGTAATAAGTTCGGTACAGCCATGAAAGTTGGAGGCTTCTAAGGATCGCTCTATGGCAGTCTGATCTAGTTGGCACTCATAGGAATTTTTTTTTCTCCCTCGAGTCCTACTTTTTCCTCTTTTCCTCCCTTTTTTTCTTTTTTTCCTTTTCCTTCTTTTTTCTTTTTCTTTTCTTTTTCTCTTTCTTTTTTTCCCTTACGTCCTTCTTTCTTCTTCTCTTTTCCTCCCTTTTTTTCTTTTTTTCTTTTTCTCTTTCTTTTTTTTCCCTTGTCCTTCTTTCTTCTCTTTTCCTCACTTTTTTTCTTTTTTTCCTTTTCCTTCTTTTTTACTTTTTCTTTTCTTTTTCTTTCTTTTTTCCCTTACGTCCTTCTTTCTTCTTCTCTTTTCCTCTCTTTTTTTCTTTTTTCTTTATTTTTTTTCTTCTTTTCCTTTCTCCCTTTCTTTCTCTTTTCCCCATATGTTCTTCTTTCTCCCCTTTTCCTCCCTTTCTTTCTTTTTTCTTTATTTTTTCCATTTCTTCCTTACGTCCTTCTTTCTACCTTTTCCTCCTTTTTCTTTTTTTCTTTCTTTATTTTTCTTTTATTTTTCCCCCTTACGTCCTTCTGTTCTTCCCTTTTCCTTCCTTTCTTCAATTATTTATTCCATCTTTTTCTTCCCTCATTCACTTTTCCTTTAATTCTTTCGTCCCTCCTTTAATATATTCGTTCATTCATTCTTTCCTCTTCTTCTCCCTTCATTTATTCCTTTTTATTCCTATTTCCCTTCTTCCTTCCATTTCTTCCCAGCTCTCATTTGTTCACACGTTTCCTCCCTCACACTCTCCTTCCTTCCTTTCTTTCTCTCTTCTCTCCTTCCTATTCACTCTATCTCACTCATTCTTTACTCTTTTCTCTTCTACTCTCTTTTCTCCTTTTTAATTCTTCTTTTCTCTCTCTCCCCTCCTCCTCTTTACCTCTTCTTAAGGTTTCTCCTCATCTTCTTCCTCCTCTCCAATCCCTTTCTCTCCCTCCATTCTCTCTCTCTGTTTCTGCCTTTCTCTCCATCCCTTCTCTCCCTCTGTTTTTTTCCTCCTCTTCCTTCCCTCCCTCCCCTCAAACACACCCCCTTCCAGCTCCTACCCATCCCCCACCCCCTCCTCCTTCCCTCCCTCCCTTCAAACCCCCCCCCTTCCAGCTCCTACCCATCCCCCACCCCCTCCTCCTTCCCTCCCTCCCTTCACTCACTCACACCCATCCACTTCTGACACCCCCTACCTCCCTTCCTCCCTTTCTCCACACAGGTACAGCCCATGATGCCGCCGCCACCAGGTAGCTCATTAACCCGAGTTCACCTGTCGCCACGAAGCCCCTCACCTGCCCTGCCAATATCCGGAAGAGGAGAAGGAAGGGAGAAAGAGGACAGGGAGAACGAAAAGAAGGAAGGAGGGAGAGAGACTGGAGGTTGGAGGAGGGAAGGAGGAGGGATACAACAAGGGAAAGGGGAAGGGAGACAGGGAGGGAAGAAGGGAAGAAGGAGGAGGACAGACGGAGAGATGGAAGGGAGATGGAAAGGGAGAAAAGGGAGGGAGAGGAAGGGAGAAGGAATGAAAGGAAAGGGAAGAGAGGAAGGAGAGGGAGAAACAGAAGAGAGAGATAAGAAGTCAAAAGGAAAAAAAAAAGAGAAATGGAAGAGAGAGAGAGAGAGAGAGAGAGAGAGAGAGAGAGAGAGAGAGAGAGAGAGAGAGAGAGAGAGAGAGAGAGAGAGAGAGAGAGAGAGAGAGAGAGAGAGAGAGAGAGAGAGAGATAGGGTAGAGGTCAGGTCTTTCATCCCATAAGCAGCTCAGCAGAAGGTTAATGAAAGGAGATTAGAAATAGTATAATTACGACTCTCTCTCTCTCTCTCTCTCTCTCTCTCTCTCTCTCTCTCTCTCTCGCGGGTGCCTCATTAGGAAGAGTTTAAAGTCTTCGAACTACACGTGTCCCCCCATGAAAAGAAAATGAGGTTGTGAAGGAAAGAAAACGGGGTCGCGAGGAAGGGTGAAGAAAGATCACAGGAAGAAAATTTGAGGAAAAAAGGAAAAATGATAGAGGAAGGAAGGGAAGAGAGAAGAGGAAGAAAGAGGGAGGGAGAGAAAGTGGAGAGGAGGGAGGAAGGGAAGAGAGAAGAAAAGGGAGAAAGAGGGAGGGAGAGAAAATAGAGGAGTGAAAAAGGGAAAAGAGGAAGAAAGAGGGAGGGAGAGAAAGTGGAGAGGAGGGAGGAAGGGAAGAGAGAAGAGGAAGAAAGAGGGAGGGAGAGAAAGTGGAGAGGAGGGAGGAAGGGAAGAGAGAAGAAAAGGGAGAAAGAGGGAGGGAGAGAAAATAGAGGAGTGAAAAAGGGAAAAGAGGAAGAAAGAGGGAGGGAGAGAAAGTGAAGAGGAGGGAGGAAAGGAAGAGAGAAGAGAAAGGGAGAGGGAGGGAGAGAAAGTAGAGAGGAGGGAGGAAGGGAAGAGAGAAGAAAAGGGAGAAAGAGGGAGGGAGAGAAAGTAGAGAGGAGTGAAAAAGGGAAGAGAGAAGAGGAAGAAAGAGGGAGGGAGAGAAAGTGGAGAGAAGGGAGGAAGGGAAGAAACAGGAGTAAGAGACAGGGAGAGAAAGATGGAGAAAAAGAAGAAGGAAGGGAAGTTAAGAAGGAGGGAAGGAAGGAAAAGAAGACAAAGGAGGAGAATGGGAGAAACAGCAAAGACTTATAGAGGGAGTTAGATAAAAGAAAATGGGAGGTGATAATAGACGAGATAAATAGATAGATAGATAGATAGATAGATAAAAAAGAAGGAAAGGACGAAAAATGATAGAGAGGGGCGAAGGAAGAGAACGGGAGGGACTGCAAAGACTTATAGAGGAAGTTTTGAAAAAGAAAATGGGAGGTGATAATAGATGATAGATAGATGGGTAGATAGATTGATTGATACGAGCGGAGGACAAGAAATAATTGAAAAAGGTAAAATTCCAATCATATGGCGAGGCAACACACGTCTCTCTCTCTCTCTCTCTCTCTCTCTCTCTCTCTCTCTCTCTCTCTCTCTCTCTCTCTCTCTCTTATCAATCCCAGTCACATTACTCTCTCTCTCTCTCTCTCTCTCTCTCTCTCTCTCTCTCTCTCTCTCTCTCTCTCTCTCCAATCAGGATATGACATACTTTGTAACGTCACCCTTGAAGACGGAGGGAAACGAAGATTATTGGAGGTATGGAGGAAAGGGAGGGAGAGAAGGAGGGAGGGAGGGGAGGGAGAAAGTGGAAAAAGGTACATTTAGTTGAGGAGATGGGGAGAGAGAGAGGGGAGGAAAGGGAGGGGGAGGAGGTAGATTCAGAGATGAGAGGAAGGGAGGGAGGGAGGGAAGGGAGGGAGGGAGAGAAGAAGGGAGAAAGAGGTCAGGATAGATCAAAAGAACAAGGAGGAGGAGGAGAGAAAGAAGGTAGGAGGGAGGAAGAGAAGAAAGAAGAGAGAGAGGGAGGGAGAGAAAGTAGAGAAGGGAGGAAGAGAAGAGAGAAGAGAAAGAGGGAGTGGAGAGAAAGTATAGAGGATGGAGAAAGAGAAGAAAGAAGAGAAAGAGGGAAGGAGAGAAAGTAGAGAGAAGGAAGGAAGAGAAGAGAGAAGAGAAAGAGGGAGGGACAGAAAGTAGAGAGGATGGAGGAAGGGAAGAGAGAAGAGGAAGAAAGAGGGAGGGAAAGTAGAGAGAAGGGAGGAAGGGAAGAGAGAAGAAGAGAAAGAGGAAGGGAGAGAAAGTAGAGAGGAAGGAGGAAGGGAAGAGTGAAGAAGAGAAAGAGGGAGAAAGTAGAGAGGAAGGAGGAAGGGAAGAGAGAAGAAGAGAGAGAAAGAGGGAGGGACAGAAAATAGAGAGGAGGGAGGAAGGGAAGAAAGAAGAGAGAGAGGGAGGGAGAGAAAGTAGGTAGGAAGGAGGAAGGGAAGAGAGAAGAGAGAGAGGGAGGGAGAGAAAGTAGGAAGGAAGGAGGAAGGAAAGAGAGAAGAAGAGAAAGAGGGAGGGTGAAAGTAGAGAGGAGGGAGGAAGGGAAGAGAGAAGAGAAAGAGGGAGGGAGAGAAAGTAGGTAGGAAGGAGGAAGGAAAGAGAGAAGAAGAGAAAGAGGGAGGGTGAAAGTAGAGAGGAGGGAGGAAGGGAGGAGAGAAGAGAAAGAGAGAGGGTGAAAGTAGAGAGGAGGGAGGAAGGGAGGAGAGAAGAGAAAGAGAGAGGAAGGGAAAGATGAAGAAAAAGAGGAAGGAAGGGAAGTTAAGAAGGGGAAAATGAAGGGAAATAAAACAAGAAAAGGAAGGAAGAAAAAGACAAGAGAAATAAACGAAAAAAAGAATAAAAAAAGGAGGAAGAAAAAAAATGATAAAAGGAAGAACAGACGGAGGAAACAAAAAAAAAATACACATGATAAATGAAGGATTGAACGAAGGAAAAGAAAGAAGGAGAGAAGAGAAAAAAAGGAGAAAGATAGGAATAGCAAAGGATAAATAAAGGAGAGAAAAACTAAGATAAACGGCGATAAGATGAAAGGAAAATAGGAAAATAAATAAAGACGAAGAATCAGAAAAAGGAAGGAAAGGAAGGAATAAAGAGAATGAATAAAACGGAAACAAGACAAAATAAAAAAAATAAAAATAAATGTGAATAAAAAAGGAATAGAGAAGAGGGAGAAAAGGAAAACAAAAAGAAAGAAAAGAATAAAGATAGGCAAAGGGCAACGTAAAAAGATTGAGAGGAAGAGAAAAAAAGGGAGAGATGGAAAGAAAAGAAAGGGAGGAATGGAAGAAAGGGAGATAAAGGATAGAGGAAAGGGAGGAGAGAGAGAGAGAGAGAGAGAGAGAGAGAGAGAGAGAGAGAGAGAGAGAGAGAGAGAGAGAGAGAGAGAGAGAGAGAGAGAGAGAGAGAGAGAGAGAGAGAGAGAGAGAAAAGCGTAGAGGCAATCAATATACCTGTGAAATGACCACCTGCCGTGTGTGTGTGTGTGTGTGTGTGTGTGTGTGTGTGTGTGTGTGTGTGTGTGTGTGTGTGTGTGTGTGTGTGTGTGTGTGTGTGTGTGAGTTTTGGCGGGTGAATGAATATGTGTGTGTGTGTGTGTGTGTGTGTGTGTGTGTGTGTGTGTGTGTGTGTGTGTGTGTGTGTGTGTGTGTGTGTGTGTGTGTGTGTGCAGGTGTGAGTTTTGTATGACTGAGTGGGTGGGTGAATGAATATGTGTTTGTGTGTGTGTGTGTGTGTGTGTGTGTGTGTGTGTGTGTGTGTGTGCGGTAGACAAAAGTGATGACCTGGTAATTTTTCTCCTACACCTTTTTTTTTATCTTTTTTTTGTGTCCAGGTAAATCGGATCATCTCTTTCATCACACGGCGCTTAATACCTGTTTTATTTTTTGTTTCGACCTTTCATCCCATTTTCCGAGAGATTAAAAAGATACGCGGAATGAATAAAAAAAAGATAAAATATATTAATGTCCGTATGAGGGAGTGTTTGGTAAGGCGGATCAGAGGGATAACATTTAAAATTTTCATGTTTGTGTGAGATAGATAGATAGATAGATAGATAGATAGATAAGTAGATATAGGAAGATAGGTAGAGGTAGATGGATAGATGAACGTAGATACACAGGTAGATAGATACATATAAACGGTGTTGAAGATAGATAGATGGATAGATATAGATAGATTGATTGGCAGATATACAGAGTTAGCGATAATTTAATGAACGAGAATGAAAATAATTAAAAACGATGTAATTTTGTATGATAGATTAAATTGATAGATACTTATATATAAGAGCAGAAGGATAGATATAGATAATAATAATTAAAAAGAAAGTTATTGAAGATATTTGAACAAGGTGTAATATTGTATGAGAAGTTAACTAGATACAAATAAATATGGATAGATAGATAGATAGATAAATAGATAGATAGTGAATAACCAAATGAATGTGAATGAAGATAATTGGAGAGGATGTAATTGTGTGTGTGAAGAAGCGAGAGTGAATGATGATGAAGGGAAAGTGTGAAGATGAGGGAGTGTGAGAAAACAGCGTGAGTGAACGTGGAGTGAAAATCAGTGAGGGTGGAATGAGGGACTGGAAATAGGTACAGATTGAAAGGGTGAAAATGAGTTGAAATAATGGAAAGGATGTGATTATGTGTATGAAAAAGAGAGAGAGTGATGATGAAGGGAAAGTGTGAAAGTGAGGGAGTGTGAGAAAACAGCGTGAATGAATATGAAAAGCGTGAACATCAGTGAGTGTGGAATGAGGGACTGGAAATCAAGGGTGCCAAATCTTCCTAGTCACCCTTTTAAAGTCACCATTTTCCAGCCCTAAATCTGTCCTCTGCACCCCAATAATGAGATATATTTATAAGTATCCTTAAAATTATTACTTTCAGATGTCTTTTAGTAATTGTTAAAATGTAAGAAAGGAAGAAGAAAAGACTGGAAAAAAATGAAAAAAAGGGAAGGAAAATAATCATGGCGCTGTCACGATGAAAGAAGGAAAATAACTTAGAAATCAAGGAAAAAAATGACAATGGATTAAGTGTCGAAAACGGGTAAATACGAGGTGGCAACGTTGGTGGAAATACGAAAGTTGAAAGGATGAAAATGAGTGGAAGTGATGAAGGGGAATGAAGATGAATGACGAGGTGTGAAAGATGGTTCAGCGAGGGAAATGAATGGGAGGGAGAAGACTGAAGATAAAAAGTGATTGAATAAGTGAAATAAAAGAAAAATCAACGATAAAATATACAAAAATAAGTGGGAGGAAGAAGACTGAAAGTAAAAAGCGATTGAATAAGTGAAATAAAAGAAAAAATAACGATAAAAAAAAAAATGGGAGGCAGTAGACTGAAAATATAAAGCGATTGAATAAGTGAAATAAAAGAAAAATAACGATAAAATATACAAAAATAAATGGGAGGAAGAAGACTGAAAATAAAAAGCGACTGAATAAGTGAAACAAAAGAAAAATTAACGATAAAATATAAAAAAAAAAAATCGGTCAAACACTGAATAAATTTAGACGCGAGGAAAATAGGAAAAAAAAAAAGATTAATAATAACACACAAAAGGTCAATTACAGAGAAATTTTAAAGTGATCTTACGGAGGAAACTACATTACAATTCCCACAAAAAAAATAATAATCAATGAGAGAAAAAAAGAAAATAAGATAGGAAATAAAAAAAAGAAATCCTGAAATAAAACAAAACAAAAGAACTGCTGAAATGAAAACAACAACAACAACAACAACAACAACAACAGAACGGCTAACTAAAAAAAAATCTTGATTGAAATAAACTTAACACAGCAGACAAGTAAAAAAAAAAGAAAACATATATTACAAAACAATGAAGAAAATGTAACGAGATGCAAATGTAATAATAATAAAAAAAATATAAAAAAAAACACTGAAGAAAAACAAGACAAACAAGACAAGCGAATAATAAGTTAGCAAACAACAAATATTAAATAAAAAAACACTCCTTAATACAAATAAATAAATATATAAATAAAATAAACAGAAAAACAAACAAACTCGTCGAATCAAACACACGATGATGAAGGGATGGACATAATTTTGGGTGTTTTGTTTTCACACACACACACACACACACACACACACACACACACACACACACACACACACACACACACACACACAAACACACGCAATCAAGCAAGTTAAATATGATGCATAATGTATAGAGCGATAAATCTCTCTCTCTCTCTCTCTTACTGTGAATAAGCGCATAGATTAATACCGCTCAATTTTAACCGAGAGAGAGAGCGAGAGAGAGAGAGAGAGAGAGAGAGAGAGAGAGAGAGAGAGAGAGAGAGAGAGAGAGAGAGAGAGAGAGAGAGAGAGAGAGAGAGAGAGAGAGAGAGAGAGAGAGAGAGAAAATTCTGGGAAGGCGGAGGAAGGATAAAAAGAAAAGAGCAAACGACGGAGGAACTGACATTTCTCTCGCTATCTTTCCTCCTCCTCCTCCTCCTCCTCTTCTTGTCCACTTCACTCTTTCAGGAAATTAGTCACAGATACGTCAAGAGACAAGAGAGAGAGAGAGAGAGAGAGAGAGAGAGAGAGAGAGAGAGAGAGAGAGAGAGAGAGAAAGCTTGATGGGTGTTTGTTGCGGTCAGCCTTCCAATCTTTGGGCTGTCAAGAAAGAGAAAACGGAAAACAGATTCGTCTCACCCAGAAACCTTTAATGTGTTTTAGTGTCTCTCTCTCTCTCTCTCTCTTCTTCCTTTCTTTTCTCCTACTTCTTTATTTACTTCATTTCCTTTCTCACTATCTTCACACCATTACTCTCTCTCTCTCGAGGAACAATGGCGTAAAACTCAGATGTAGACAAGTAAATTCAGACTGCACCAAATTTTTCTTCACCAACGTTGTAGTGCGAGAATGGAATAAGCTTCCACCGTCAGTGGTCCAGTGTAACACGATTGACTCTTCAAAATAAGCTCGACCGTCACTTCCTTCAACTTAATATCAACTAGAGAAATGCAACGTTTGGAGTCTTCTGATTAATGTAAATCACTTTAGGGTTTAAGGACAGACCACCAAGTCTGGACCATGGGTCTGTGGTCTGATTTTCTATGTAAATCTCTCTCTCTCTCTCTCTCTTCTTCACCTCCTTTCCTTCCTTTCCTCTTCAATTCATTTCTCTCTCTCCCAATATGGATTTAAAGGCGCGTGTACCTTAACTTTATGGATTTTCCTAATATTTAAACCGTTTAGTTTGTTTGTTTGTTTGTTTACTCAGATTTGTAAATAATAAAACCACAAAACCTGGAGAATCACCTTTTTTCTATATTTCTTTTGTATATTTTTTTTACACTTGATATTCTTGCTCTTGTTAATTTTTTCTATTTTTTTTTGTTTTTTTTTGTTTTGTTGTTTTGTGTGATATTTGGATTTTTTGTTTTCGGTTGACTTATATATACCGTATATACGAGTTTGCTTATTTGATATATGGCTACTACTACCACTACTACTACTACTACTACTACTACTACTACTACTACTACAATACCTACTACCAACACTACCTTACTAACATTACTACAACTAAAACATTGAAACTGTTACTACTATTGTTTCTTCTTATACTATTACTACTACTACTACTACTACTACTACTACTACTACTTCTACTACTACAATAACTACTACCAACAATGCTTTACTACTATTTCTACTACACCTAATACAGAACGACTAATACTCCTCCTTCTCCTCTTCCTCCTTCTTCTACAACTACTTCTACTTCTACTACTACTAATATTACTACCACCATCTCCACCACCACTCCAATATCTACAACATCATCTTCTACAACGGCATTTCCCTTATCGATTATCGGAGGGCGGCAAATAATTTACAACGAATACGAAACACGGCGGATAACAACGAAGGAAGGTTTCTGAGATCGATCGCTGGTCTTCTGTTTACGTTCAGGACCGTTTTTTTTTTTTCGTTTCCTTCCCTATGTTTGGCCACCCCGAAGATAAAAGGGGAAAACGGGAAGTGGGGGAGGAAGAAAACGGGAAGTGGGGGAGGAAGAGAAGGTTAGGGAGATAAGAGGAGATTAGCGATGCGGAGATAAGTGAGAGAAAGGGGAAGTGAAGGGCAGTAGAAAGTGAAAGTGAAAGAGAACGTAAGGGAAATAAAATGAGATAGAGAAAGTATGTGAACGAGAAAGGGAAAGTAAGTTAGAGAGGAGAAAATATGAAAGAGAAAAAGTGAGTGAGGGATAGAAAGTGAGGTAGAGAAAGTATGTGAAAGAGAAAGGGAAAGTAAGTTAGATAGGAGAAAATATGAAAGAGAGAAAGAGAAAGAGAGTGAGAGGGAAAGAAAATGGGAAATGAAAGAGAGGGAACGGAAGTGAAAGAAAGAGAGAAAGTAAGAGAAAGAGAAAGTAGGTGAAAGTCAGAAAACAAGTGAATGAAAGAAAAAGAGAAAGTGAAAGAGAAAGTAAATGAAAGACAAATTAAGTGAAAGAGAATGTGCGAGGGTTCTTTTTCATCTTTTTTTGTTTGTTTTCATGGAGTCAAATTCTCAGGAATGCAATTAAATGTTTCGTATTGATCTCTGGACTACTACTACTACTACTACTACTACTACTACTACTACTAATTCCTCTTCCACCTGTGTTTTCCCTTACCTGTCCATTAATCACAAATCCAATACACCTTTCTCCCTCCTCCTCCTACAACTACTACAACAACAACACCTACAACTACTACTACTACTACTACTACTATAATTTCTACCAGGGCGCAATTTGAATCCCCCATCATTTTCAGCATCGCCATTTCCTTTCATCTTCCCCCCTTCCAAAGTCTTGACATCCATTTCAACGTGTTTCAAAGTGTCTTCCCTCCTGTCATGGTCCGTGTCACCACCACCAATATCACCACCACCACCACCACCACCACTACTACCACCATCATGATATATATTTCCTGTTACTACCACGACCTATGCTGCTATTACTATCACTAAAAGATATATGCTGACTAGTGATCAACAAAACTTAGCTAAAATTAATGATAAATATGATTCTCCTTAAGTAATTGTAGAGTTAAAGATATAAAGTCAAGTAATAAGTAAGAGAAGGAATAGTTTGTAAAGATATAGAGATGGAAATACTACTACCACCACCACCACTACCACCACCACCACCATCACAACCACCCCTACCACCACCGCCACCATCATCACCACCACCATTACCACCATCACCAATAACAACATCACCACCACCACCACCACTACCACCAACATCACCACCACCACAATCATCATCATCATCAGAGCAATTGAATGCCTCCAAATTCCACCAACTTCAACAGCTCCCAGATGCCTTTCACGGAACCACAAAAGAAAGGGAAATAAAAGAAAAGAAAAGAACCAAAAGTATTTCTGGTTTCTTTGCTTCGTTTTTTTTTGTTCTTTCTTTTTTTCTTTTCTTCTTCGTTTGTCTTTACCTCTGTGTGCCGGTGTTTAGCTGTTTGTTGGTCTGTGTGTTTCTCGGTCTTTGTCTGTGTATGTCTATCTGTCTGTTTATCTTTCTCACACACACACACACACACACACACACTAATTAGCCGCGTCCTTGTGTTGTGTTTCATGACACCTCGCAGGACAACACGATATTCGGGCTGCGGGGCGGGGCGGAGCAATTACCGAGCCCAGGTAAAGGCGCGCACACACACACGCACACGCAAACACACACACACACACACACACACACACACACACACCTCCTGTGAGTGCAGACAGCGTGGTGGGTGCGTGCGTGGTGGGGGCGGCCTGGGGGGCTGAGCTGGGGGGGCTGCAGAAGACGCAGGGGGTCGGCTGGCCGGGGGGGTCGGCCAGGTGGGACACATGCTCCACCAGCGTGAGCGTGGCGGGCGCGACGCTGCCCAGCGAGCCGCGCCGCCCCGACAGCAGCGTGGTGGTGTCGGTGCTGCTGCTGGAGGCGCTGCCCCAGCTGCTGCCGGTGTGGCTCAGCACCGAGTCGTCGGCGACCCCCGACGACCGTCACCGAAGCCCCGGCGCATCGTACGGCGCCCGCGGCAGGAAGGCGCTGGAGCGGCGCCGCTGACCGCAGCCGCAGCACGCCATGGTGAGGTGTCGGGCGCGCGGTATGCCCATGCGGCGCGGCGGCCGCGGGGCGGGGCGGGGGGTGCGGCGGTCAGCACCACCCGAGGGCGGCGGGGCAGCCCACGCCCGTTGGCACCCACGCGCCCCTCACGCCCACCATGCCGCCCGGACGAGGCTGACGATGATGGCGGTGCACAGCGGAGCAGGGCTCAGCGCCGGGGGCACATTACACACGCGGGGCACCGCACCAGTTGCGAGGCACTAGGGGCGGGTACAGGGGTTTAGGGGCGGGGTATGGACAGGTGAGGGAACCACTGGTGGTGGTCGGGGCGGGGCGGGGCGGGGCGGGGCAGGGCAGGTGCCGAGGCTCAGGCAAGTCAAACAAGGAACTGGGCAGCGCGTCGGGGCGGCAGACTCACGCCGGGGCCAGGGGGGGGCGGGGGGCGGCGCGGCGCGGCACACACATGCTTCTCGTGGCGGGGCCAGGCGGCGACTGACGCTCCGAAACGCCGCCGCCGCCGCCGCAGCCTCCACAATAGCACCAGCGGCGAGGAGCGAAAATCCGCCTAAAACAACAACAGCACCAGACCTGCCCCCCACACCTGCCCACAACCCCCCCATCATCACTTCCATCACCACCACCACCACACCTGCCCACAACCCCCCCATCATCACTTCCATCACCACCACCACCACACCTGCCCACAACACCTGTCCCCCACACCTGCCCACAGCCATCATCACTTCCATCACCACCACCACACCTGTCCCCCACACTTGCCCACAGCCATCATCACTTCCGTCACCTGCACCACCACTGCCCGCCGCACCACAACACACCCACACGCAACACCAAACACACCAAGTCAAACAAACCACGCACGACTGCCCACCACACACACACACACACACACACACACACACACATCTTCTATTTCTGCTATTCCTGCCTCTCCTTTCCTCTCCTTCTACTTCAGTTCCTGTCACTTCCTTTTCTTGTCTCTCCTTTCTTTTCCTTTTTATATCTCCTACCTTCTTTTCCCTTCTATTTCTTACTGTTTCCCTTCCTTTCCAATCTTTTTCTTCCCTTCCTTTATTTTCCTTTCCTCTCCATTCCCTTTCCATCCCCTACCTTCATTTTCTTCCCTTCCCATATTTTCATTTCCATCTCCTCCCTTCTTTATCATCTTCCTGCCCATTCCTTATCCCCACATCCCATCCTCCCTCTTCCACATTTACATCTAATCCTTTCCACTCCGTTCTCCATCACATCCACACCTCCGTTCATCCACTGTCTCTCACCTAATTCCCTTTGCAAACACACCTTATACCTCCCTTCCTCCCTTTTCCTTCGTCTCATACCTCTTCCATACACCCTTTATTCCTACATTTCTCCCTTTCTTCCTTATCTCATTCCCTTCCTTTCCTTCTCTTTCTGTTATCTCATTTCCTCTATAAATACCCATACTCGTTCATGTCTCACCTTTCTCTTACTTTCTTCCCCTCCAATCCTGTTTGTTACCTCACTTTTCTCCCCTCTTCCTCCTCTTTTTCCTTCTCCTTATCTCGGTTTCCTTTCCCCACTGCTCTTTCTCTCTGTCCTCCGCTATCCCTCTCTCCTTCGCTCTTTCCTTTCCCTACCTTCCTTTCCTTCCCTTCCTCTCCTTCACTGTCTCACTTCCCTCCCCCCTTCCCTCTCTTCCTCCCCTTTCTTCCACTCTTCATTCTATCCCGCGCCTAACCCGCACTTCCATTCCACTCTCTCGTCTTCCAAATATCCCATTCACCACCACCACCACCACCACCGTTGCCGCCATCACCACCAGCGCCCTAAAACCGTTCATCACCATCAACACCACAAAAGTGAACTCGCCGCAGGTCACTTTTTTTTTTTTGTTGTTGTTGTTGGTTGGCAGTATCATTTCCATTTTTTTTCTATTTTCGGACACACACACACACACACACACACACACACACACACACACACACACACACACACACACACACACAAACACACACACACACACATAAAATGATACAGAGGTTGAAAGTTCGTGTAATTGAGTGTTTGATTGGATTTCATGATGCTGTTGAACTTTTTTGCAATAGTAATAATAATAATAATAATAATAATAATAATAATAATAATAATAATAATAATAACAATGATACTACTACTACTACTTCTACTATTACTACTACTTCTACTACTATTACTATAACAATAAGAACAACAACAACAATAACAATAATAATAATAATAATAATAATAATAATAATAATAATAATAATAATAATAATAATAATAATAACTGGCGTCTATATATTACATTCCAATACATTATCAAAAGCCAATTAATATTCACTAAAATAATACCGTTCAAAGAATTAAAATATGTTTCGTTTCAGTGATTACATATATATATTTTTTTTGCCTTAATACCTGAGAGCATTCCATTATTATTTACCTGTTCAATTAAAGCCACTTGTCACCTCCACACCTTGATTGAGGCGGTGATTATTATTATTATTTTTTACCTGATTTATTTCTTGCGTAAGGGGAGAAAAATAATGCAAATGATAAAGATACTGATACTAATACTAATAATAATAATACATGCTTTTTTTTTTCATTATTGTTTTCTTTTTTTATGCCCTTGAACTGCCGTGCTTGAATAAACCGTATATTACTATTATTATTATTATTATTATTATTATTATTATTATTATTACACACACACACACACACACACACTCACACACACACACACACACACACACACACACACACACACACACACACATCATAGAGATAGAAACGGAAGAGGAAGGAGGTAAAGAGGATGAATCATATAAAAGAAACAGGTTAAACACTGTGAAGGCAGACGTGGAAAACCTTCGGAAGTATTATGGAGAGTTGGACTGGGATGAGCTAATGAGAACAAGTGCAAGAAAAGTATATTGTCATAGAGGCGTATAAAACAGGTGTTACCAAATTTGTACCAGAATACAGACCGAAAGAAAAGGGTAAAAAGGACTGGTTTGATGCAAGATGTGCTAAGGCAAAAGAAAAAAGAGACAATGCATGGAAAAGATTAAAAAGAAATAAAAACCAAAGAAACAAAGAAGATTTTAAGGTAGCGAGAAATGAATACGTGAAAATAAGGAAGGAAGAAGAAAAGGGATATGAAAAGGACATTGTGGAAAAGTGCAAGGAACAACTTAAACTATTTTACAGATTCATAAATGGAAACATTAAACCAAGAGAAACAATTGAAAGACTGAGCGACGGGAATGTGAAAATCGATGATCCTTAAGGCATGGCGGAGTTACCAAAACAAACAGTTCCAGCAAGGTTTTACTAAAGCATCAATATTTAAAGAGTAACAAGAAAACAAGATAAATGTTTATATGGAAGAAGTCTCAGTAAACAAAGAGGAGATGTATAAATTGTTGGGGGAGCTGGAAGAGAGGAAAGCTGTAGGACCGGATGGGGCCTCAGGGTATATATTGAAAGAATGTAGAAATGAGTTGGTTGGACCGATATATGGAATCATTAGATGCTCAATAACATCTGGCACAGTGCCTAAGGAGTGGCGGAGGGCCGAAGTGGTCCCTATATACAAAAGTGGAAAGAAGGAAGAACCCTTGAACTATAGACCTGTATCACTGACCAGCGTAGTGTGTAAAATATGTGAGAAAGTGATAAAGAAACAATGGACGAGATTTCTAGAAGAGCATAATTTAATCACAAGTAAACAGTATGCATTTCGAAAAGGGCGCTCACGTGTGAGGGTAAAGCCCAGGCCCTGTAAAACTACAACTAGGTAAACAAAACTAGGTAAATACACACACACACACACATGCATTAAAACAAAAGGAAATCATGCATTGGAATTAGTCTTTTTTTCTCATCGTTCTTTGGCGCTTGTGACTTTTATATTTTTCGCGCTTTTTTTAACAAGAGAAACAGAACAATAATTAATTTTAATAGTGAGTGACACAGCGGACACAGCGGACACAGCGGACGTAGCGTTTTATTCTGTATCTCTTTTTCTTTTGCCTCTGAGCTGCTTCCTTTGATCTAAAAATAATAAATGAATAAATAAAACACTTGGAATGTGAAACTCGAATTAAAAGAAACAGTGTATTTGTATTCTTCCATCGCTTTCCCTCACGTTCCTTTGTCCTCTAATCGATATCCACTTTTTACACACACAGAGATCGCCTCAAATGGAGTAATAACACACTTGGAAAGCAAATTAGAACCACACAGACCAAATACTTGCCCACTGAAGACGTAATAAAGGGAACTACAAGGAACGGAGGGTTAAAAAAATATGTTTGAAGGAGAGGATAAGAAAGTATGAGAAAAATAAAAAGAGAAGAGGTTAAATAGAGTTATAACACACATGGAAAGCAAATTAGAACCACACAGACCAAATACTTGCCCACTGAAGACGTAATAAAGGGAACTACAAGGAAAGGAGGGTTAAAAAAATATGTTTGAAGGAGAGGATCAGAAGGCATGAGAAAAATAAAAAGAGAAGAGGTTAAATAGAGTTATAACACACATGGAAAGCAAATTAGAACCACACAGACCAAACAAGTGCACAATGAAGACGTGAAAAAAGGAACTAAAAGGAAAGGAGGGTAAAAAGTATGATTGAAGGAGAGGATAAGAAAGCATGAGAAAAATAAAAAGAGAAGAGGTTAAATAGAGTTATAACACACATGGAAAGCAAATTAAAACCACACAGACCAAACAAGTGTACAATGAAGACGTAAAAAAAGGAACTAAAAGGAAAGGAGGGTAAAAAGTATGATTGAAGGAGAGGATCAGAAAGCATGAGAGAAAGAAAAAGAAAATGAGAGGTGGAAAACATGCAATACAGATGAGGGAAGGAGATGGAAAAAGACGTAAAATATGAGCAAAAGAAAAGGTAAGGGAGGAAAAGAGATTAAGGAAAGGTAAGATAATATAAGAGAAAGATTTGAAGTGAAATTAATAAAATGGAAAGAAAACAAATGAGAAAAAGAGGAAATAATAAGAGAAAAAAAGGAGTGTGTGTACGTGGAGGAAAATAAAACAAATGATAAAGATAATAATAATAAAAAATAATAAAAATAATAATAAAAGAAAGACATGAAACGAGTGAAATAAGGAAAGAGTAAAGGAAAAAAAAGACATTAAAGAAGATGAGAAAACTGGACAAAGAGAAGAAGGAAGAGGAAGAAGAGAAGGAAGAAAAAAAAACATCGGAAAAAAAGAGAGAGGGAAATAAAAGACCAATAAAGAAGATTGAGAAAACTGGACTAAGAGAAGACGGATGAGGAAGAGGAGAAGAAAGGAAAAAAATATAGAAAAAATAGAGAATGAGGGAAATAAAGGAAAATAAAGAAGACTGAGAAAACTGGATTAAGAGAAGAAGGAGAAATAAGAAAATAATATAGAAAAAAATAGAGAAAGAGGAAAATAAAGGAAAATAACGAAGATGAGAAAACTGGAATAGGAGAAGAAGGAGGAAGAGATAATGAAGGAAGAAAAAAATATCGAAAAAAATAGGGAAAGAGGGAAACAAAAGACCAATAAGGATGGACTAAGAGGAGAAGGAGGAGGAAGAGGAAGAAGAGGAAGAAGCGGAGAAAAAATAATGAGAAAGAGGAGAAATAGGGAAAGGTCGCGAAGTGAGAGGAAAAGGAAATGAAAATACCAAAAAAGGAAAAAAGAAATATATACAAGAGTGAGGAAACGTTGCAAGGAAAACAAAATAAAAAAAAGATAAAATAGAGCATGATAAAATAACTAGATAAGAAGAAGAGGAGGCGGAGGATGAAATAACAGTGAGTAATTAAAGAAAGGAGACACTGAAAAAAAAATTGCGTAGGAAGAAAAAAAATAAAATCAAACAGGGAAGATAAAAAAAATATGAAATTGATGAAGGATAAAGGAAGGTAAGAATTATGAAAGGACGATGATGATGGAAGAGGAGGAGGAGGAGGAGGAGGAGGACGAATAGGACGAGGAAAACAGCTGTGAAATGAAGAAGGGAAGGAAAAGAAAAGAAAAACGGAAGATGGAGATGGAAAAGGGATAAAATAAATGAGGAAAAGAGAACATAAAGGAGAAGCAGCGGAGAAAATATAAAATAAAAAGTGAGAAAGATTTGAAAGGAAAGCAAAAAGGAAATATCGTTGAGCTGAAAGTAAAGTAAAGAAAAAAATGAAAACAAAGAGGAAGAGGAAAAAGGGGAATGACGGAACAATGGTGAAACAAGAGGAAGGAAATAAAGAGGAGAAGCAAAAGACTGAGGAAGAGGAAAAGGATATGGAAGCAATATGAGTAAGTAAAAAGAGGAAAGAGGAGAGAAAAAAAAAGGAACAAGGGGATAAACTGATAATAAAATGGTGTAGGGAGAGAAGGAAAAGAAGACAAAAATAAAGAGGAGGAGAATAAACCGATGGAGAAATGCGAAGCGAGCAGTGAATGGAGGAGAGGAAAAAAAGAGGAATAAAAAATAATGAGTATAATATAACAAGATAAAAAATGGGGGAAAGAAATGAAGAGAAGGTAAAGAAAGATGAAGGAAAGAAGGAATAAGCAGATAAAAAAAATGCAATATAAGGTAAAGAGAGGTCCTAAGGGTGAAGCATATGAGGTAAGGAAGGTGAGGAGAGAGTAAGAAAACATGAGAAAAAGAGGTTTGGAAAAAGAGGTGAAGAGGGCAAGAAATTAGAAAATGAGAAGGTAAAGAAATGAAGAAGGAAAAAAAGTGATAAAAGGGGAGAAAGAAAAGGAAAGTAACAAAAAGTGAGAAAAAGAGAAAAAAAAGAGGAGGTATGGCAAAATAAGGTAAAGATGTGAAGAGGGCAAGAAATTAGAAAATGAGAAGATAAAGAAATAAGGAGAATATCGGATGCAGGAAGAAAAATGAACAATAAAAGGGGGGAAAGAAAAGGAAAGTAGCAAAATATGAGAAAAAAACAGAGGTATGGCATAATAAGATAAAGATGGGGCCTAGAAGGTGAAGAAAATGAGGTAAGGAAAGTTAGGTCAGAAAATGGGATGGTAAGGAAATAATGATTACAGAGAATAGAGGAAGAAAAATAAATAATAGAAGGGGAGAAAGAAAAGGGAAGTAAAAAAATATGAGGAGAGAGAAGAAAAAGAGTTGCAGGAAGGAAAAAAATGATAGAGGGGGAGAAAGAAAAGGAAAGTAACAAAAAATAAGAAAACAAGAGAAAAAAAAAGTTGCAGGAAGAAAAAAAAATATAAAAGGGGAGAAAGAAAAGGAAAGTAACAAAATATGAAAAAAGATAATTAAAGAGTTGCAGGAAGGGAAAAAAATGATAAAATAGGAGAAATAAAAGTATAAAAAATTGGAAAAAAGAAAAAAAATGAGTTATGGCAAAATAAGGTGAAGATGAGGCCTAGAAAGTGAAGAAAATGAGGTAAGGAAGGTGAGAAGGATCAGGTAAGAGAATATGATAAAGAAGATGATGGAAGGTGAAGAAAGTGAGGAAATGAAAAAACAGAAAATGAGACAATATTGTAAAAGAGATGACCAGAGGATGAAAAAAAAAGAACATGATGGAAAGAAGAGGAGAAAAAGTACCAAAGAGGGTGAAGAAAATGAGGGAAGGAAGTTGAGGAGGAGCAGGTAAGAATATGGGGGAGTTTATATTGGCTTCCCCGTGTTCCTGTGAAGTGTGTGTTGGGAGAGATGAGTCGGTTTATTTTTGGTGCCCTCACTTTTTTTTCTCTATCGCTTAAAGGTGCGGTGTTGTGTCTCTCTCTCTCTCTGGCCGTATCAATCTTATCATGAATATTTTAAATGGTTCACATAAGCTTCGGTGTTTTCAAATTTTTTTTTTTTGAGAGCAAGAGGAAGGGAGAGCGAGAGCGAGAGAGAGAGAGAGAGAGAGAGAGAGAGAGAGAGAGAGAGAGAGAGAGAGAGAGAGAGAGAGAGAGAGAGAGAGAGAGAGATCCTACTTTTCCTGTTTGGCAGTTTCCTATATATATTGTTTTTTTAGTTCTATGATTGCATGTGTTTTTTAAGAGGTAAAGGACTATAGAAAAGGAAGAGTTCTGTGTGTATGGGAGAGTTTCAATTTTTACTCTGGGACTGAACATGTTTTTGGAAGGTCAGTCACTCCGGGGGAATTTAAAGGTGTGTGTGTGAGCTGGTGTGTTAGTTTAGAAATATGAGTGTAAACGAAAGGAGAGGGAAGGAAGATGGAAGCAGGGAAAGAATGGAAGAAGGAAGAATACAAGGAGGAAAAAAGAAGAACATAAGGATAGGAAATATATAAAGACCGAAAAAAAATATGTGTCAGTTTAAAAAATATGATTGTAAACGGAAGAAGGAAGCGGGGAAAGAATGAAAGAAGAAAGAATACAAGGAGGGAGGAAAAAAGAAAGAACATAAGGATGGGAAATATATGGAGAAAAAAAATATAAAAGAGAAAGAAACGAAACAGGTAAGGAAGGAGAGGGAAGGAAGACGGAAACAGGGAAAGAATGAAGGAAGGAAGAATGCAAGGAGGAAAAAAAGGAAGAACATAAGGATGGGAAATATATAGAGAAAAAAATATAAAAAGAGAAATAAAGGAAAGACAGTAAAAAGAATAGGTGTTAGTTTATAAGTTATGAGTGTAAACGGAAGGAGAGGGGGGGAAATGAAGCAGGGAAAGTATGAAGGAAGGAAGAATACACGGAGGAAAGAAGGACATAAGGATGGGAAGTATATAGAGAAAAAATATATAAGAGAAAGGAAGGAAAGAAAGTACAAAGCATACGTGTTAGTCTTGAAGTTATGAGTGTAAGAGGAAGGAGGAAAAGGAGGCAAGAATGAGTAAGGGAGGGAAGGAAGGAAGGAATAAGGCAATGAAGGAAAGAAGGAAGGTCGGAAGGATGGATAAAACTTAAAATAAAGGGAAATGAATGACAATAATTGAACGAAAGGAAGGAATGAAGAAAGAGGAAAGGAGAACAGATGGGAAACAAAGAAGAAATGAAGGAAGGAAGAATCAGAGGAAGAAACTGAGAATGGAAAAAACACGAAAAAAGGGAAAATAATGAAAATAATTGAACGAAAGGAAGGAAGAAGGAAGAAAAAGGAAATGAAAACAGGAGGGAATGAGGGAAGGAAGTAACAGAGGAAGAAACGAACGATAAAGAGGAGAGAGAACAGATAGGAAATGAAGGAAACAATGAAGGAGAGAAAAAAGATAGGAAATTAAGGAAACAATGAAGGAAACTATATTATATGAAACAAAAATGATACAGGAACTACGAATATTAACAAGATGAAACACAGCCCGGCACACACACACACACAGACGCACACACATACACACACAAAAAAAGAAGACTGAAAAACATCGAAGAACATACACCGTGGAAAAAAATAAAGATAGTTGAAAAAAACAGTAGATATTCACGAACCATAAAATAGAATCTGCAATTATTACACACACAAGCGCTTCACAAGGGAAAGAGGTGTAGCGAAAGCCCTTTCATATTCCGGCAAAAAAAGATGAAAGAGTAAAAAATAAATGAAGCGTAGGAAAAGTCAGAGGGTCGGAAAATGATACAAAAGTGAACGAAGGGCGAGGAAGGAGAACGCTTACTTATTTATGATCACGGCGGTGGAAAAAAAACACAAACTAAAACATGTTGAGGGTGAACGGAATAGAGAGGTGAGAATATGAAATGACGGCAATATTACAACACTACTACTACTACTACTACTACTACTACTACTACTACTACACTACAACGACTACTACTACTGCTACTACTACTACTACTAACTAAAACTGGAAACAATATAAAAGCAAAAGAAACAAAAGCAGAAGTAATAGAAGAAAAATAGATAAAGAAAAAGAAATAGATGGTGATGATAATGATGATGATGAAAAAAGAAGATAATGAATAAAAAATATGAAAAAGATGAAAAAGAAATATATATGAAGAAAAAAGAAGAAAAATGAAATAAAAAGTAAGAAAAATAAGAGAAAAAGGAAAACAATAACATACATCTGCTTTACAAGACAGATATTAAGACTCACATTATTATTTTATTGGCTGATTAAAAAAAAATATTACATCCAAGCACCTACATTTTCTTCATTACATTTATGCATAACGAAAGTGTATTGGGAACTTAAAGAGACTGTGTATGAGAGAGAGAGAGAGAGAGAGAGAGAGAGAGAGAGAGAGAGAGAGAGAGAGAGAGAGAGAGAGAGAGAGAGAGAGAGAGAGCAGTATTACATAGGAAAACCAACATACCATATCATATCCTTTTCGTTCTGTCGTAAAAAGTAATGTAGACAGTAGTAGTAGTAGTAGTAGTAGTAGTAGTAGTAGTAGTAGTAGTAGTAATAGTAGTAGTGGTAGTAGTAGTAGTAGTAGTAGTAGTGTGAGGAGGAGGAGGAGGAGGAAGAGGAGGAGGAGGAGGAAGAGAAGGAGTTATGAGAGATCGAAAAGAAAAAAAAAGAGAAGAAAACCGGAAATAAAGTTAAGGAATACTCAAGCAAAACAAATGAAAGAATCAGAGAGCAAAAAATTAAACAAAACGTGGAAGTAAATAGAGATACATAGCAGGGTAGGCCAGCCGTGAACACACTAGCCACCCCTTAAGCAGGCCACGAAAACGAGCACGCACCCATTTTCTCTCTTTTCCTCGGGTAGACAAAATCAGTTCCCCTTTTAGCCTCAACCCATCATATTAAACCTTTCTCCTCGATTTCCCTCGCTATTCCACCTTATCCTGACCTTATAGAAGTGTTTAAGGGTGAGTATTTATTGTTTTTTATATAAATTCATCGTCTGGAAGTGAGTAATTTGAGAGTTATTGACGGATTTGTGTTTCTCGGGGATTAAAGTCTACGGTGCCAGCCTGCCACGTTTCACTTATTCAACGCGACCGATCAGCTGCAATACTGCTAAATGTCAGAGTTATATATAAGCGTTCTCTCTCTCTCTCTCTCTCTCTCTCTTAGGGGAGGCTTGCATATTTAAATGAACTCGGAGATACTTTAAAAGCATTGAATATTTATAAGGCATTCTCCTATATATTAAACTGGGTTATAGTAATATACCTACTACTACTACTACTACTATTATCTGTTTATCTATCTACCTATCTATCTATTCATCAGTATTTACTTCTAGATATTCTTTTATTTTCTTCTTTTTGATTCCTTTATTTAATTTGCATGAATATTCCTGAACTTTATTTTCTGTTTTCCTTAAATTTCTCAATTTCTTTCTTTTTGGTCTTTATCCTCCTCCTCCTCCTCCTACTACTACTACTACTACTACTACTACTACTACTACTACAACAACTACTACTACTACTACTACTACAACTACTACTACCACTACTATTACTACCACTACTACTACTATTACTGCTGCTGCCAACACTATTATATCGACGACGGAATTCAGAGAGAGAAAAACTAAGAATGACTACAGAGAATACGAAGATAGCGGGAAGGAAGTAGATAGAAAGGAGAGATAAGAAAATGACACTCACGAATGCAGAATAAAACATGACCGTGTTCTCGCTCTAGGAAGGAAGGAGATAAAAGATAAATAGATAGATAGATAGATAGAGATAGATAGATAGAGAGAGAGAGAGAGAGAGAGAGAGAGAGAGAGAGAGAGAGAGAGAGAGAGAGAGATATATATATATATATATATATATATATATATAGATATATATATATATATATATATATATATATATATATATATATATATATATATATACACGTCTGTGTAAATGAAAAGTTAAAGTAATCAGAGAATCACACAAATACACATGCAAATAAACAGAAAACCTCCATGGCGATAAAATAAAACGACAAAAAAGAAAAAAAAATAGGGAAGAAAGTGAAAGAGTGAATGACTGACCCCCCCCCCCAAAAAAAAAAAAGATTAAAAATATTAATTTATCCCAGAAAAAAAATAAAGGAGATTAGCAACAAGAAAAACAAGAACAGCGGGAATAGAAGCACAGAGAAAACAAGTATAAATATAACATGGTCGAAAAAAGAAAGAAAAAAACAAACATATGACTTTCAGAGATAAAAAAAACGAGGAAAAAAAACACGTCATCTGATCGCATATAAAAATGGAACAAAAAAATACTCGAAAAAAACATACACGAATATAGAAATTAATAAAGACTGGGAGCTTAAAGAGACTGTGTATAAGAGAGAGAGAGAGAGAGAGAGAGAGAGAGAGAGAGAGAGAGAGAGAGAGAGAGAGAGAGAGAGAGAGAGAGAGAGAGAGAGAGAGAAATACGATTCACAGATACATATAAAAAGGTATAATAAAATAAATACAAATGAAAAACGAAACAAATAGAAACAATATCAGGCAAAATAAATAATAAAAAAAAACAGATTAAAGGAATACAAGAACCCCCCCCAAAAAAAATATAGAGTAATAAAAATGACATTGTTAGTACAAGTAATGATACAACAATTACGATAAAAAATAAGGCAATATCAATGAAGTGAAAATGACGAAGAAAGCAAAAAAAGAGAGCTGAAATAAAAGAAACTAAGTAAAACCTCAATAAATAAAAAAGTAATAGGAAAAAATAAAAAAACGAAAACGAAGAGAGAAATACCAAAAAAACAGACGAAAAATAACAAAACAACGCCCCTAAAAACAAGCAAACAAACAGAGAACAGAAGAAATAAAAACTGTCATCAAACGGAATGGACTGTCGGAGGAGGAGAAGGATGACCAATAGGAGGGTACGGGACGGGACGGGACGGGACAGAACGGCGGCTTAGGGCTATTTCTGTATTGACGGACGAGGGAATAAGGCCTCTGTGTGCCGGTGCGGAAAGAAAACGGGATGTCACTCCGCTTTGTAATGGAATGTTGCGGAGATCCATAGTCTGAGGTGAATGGCGTGTGATTGAGCGTCTGGGGATATTTCTTTAAAGTGATCTGTCTGTCTGTGTGGGGGGAGGGGATTGTGGGAGGGGGGTCATGTGTGTGTGTGTGTGTGTGTGTGTGTGT